>NW_007247895.1:116395-202517 GCF_000164805.1 Carlito syrichta | reverse complement strand
CCACTGGGGAGAGGAACCTATTCAGTAAATGGTGCTGGGAAAACTGGCTGACCACATGCAGAAGACTCAAACAAGACCCCTATCTGTCCTCATACACAAAAATTAACTCTAAATGGATCAGAGACCTAAATGTAAAACCTCAAACCATAAGAACCTTAGAAAATGCAGGCCATACCCTTATGGAAATTGGAACTGGCATCCAATTCCTGAACAAAACCCGAAACCCACAGGCCATAAGAGATAAGATAGACAAGTGTGACCTCATTAAACTGACAAGTTTCTGCAAAGCCAAAGAAACCATCAAGAGAGCAGGGAGACAACCCACAGACTGTGAAAAAGTATTTGCCAACTCCAGGTCTGTCAAAGGCTTAACATCTTGGGTCTACAAAGAACTCAAACGTACTGAAAAGAAAAAAAACAAACAACCCCAGTATAAAGTGGGCAAAAGATATGAACAGACACTTCTCAAAGGAAGACATCTGAGCAGCCAACAGACACATGAAGAAATGTTCAACCTCACTAATCATCAAGGAGATGCAAATCAAAACCACACTGAGATACCACCTAACTCCAGTCATAATGGCCATTATCAATAACTCAAAAAATAACAGTTGCTGGAGAGGGTGTAGGGAAAAGGGAACACTCCTACACTGTTGGTGGGAGTGCAAACTAGTGCAACCTCTGTGGAAAGCAGTGTGACTATTCCTAAAAGCTCTAAATATTGACCTACTATGTGATCCTGGAACCCCCCTACTGGGAATATACCCTGAAGAACTCAAATCACTTTATCAAAAAGATACCTGCAAATGAATGTTTATTGCAGTATTGTTCACAATAGCAAGAACCTGGAACCAACCATGCTGTCCATCAAAAGAGGACTGGATTAAAAAAATTGTGGTACATATACACGATGGAATACTACGCAGCCATAAAAAAGAACAAAATCATGAATTTCGCAGCAGCCTGGATGGAGATAGAGTCTATAATACTGAGTGATCTCTCACAGAAACAGAGATCTGAGTATCACATGTTCTTACTCATATAGTGGACCTTGAACATCTACCATAATACTTTAAAAAAAATAAAGGACTGACAGTGGTGGGAAACTATGGAGGGGGTAGGGAGGGAAGGGAGGTGGGACTAAAGGTAGTCAATATCTGTCTGGGGATGGGGAGACACCCTTATTAACAAGGGTGCCTGAACGATGCACTTTTGTATACCTAACCCTTAACTGTACCCCATAATTTTATAATAAAAAATATGCTTAATTAAAAAAAAAAGAATTTGCTGGGAAGTCATCTGGTCTAGGGTTTTTTTGGCTGGGAGATTTCTTATGATAGACTCGATTTCTTGGATTGTTATTGGTCTGTTTAGAGTTTCAATGTATTCTTGTTTCAAGCTTGGGAGGTTGTGGGATGCCAGAAAATTCTCCATTTCTTTAGATGGTTTAGTTTATTTGCATACAGATGTTCATAGTAATCATTGATAATCTTTTGAACTTCTTTAGGGTCAATTTTGACATTGCTTTTTTCATTTCTGATTGTGCTTATTTGGGCTTTCTCTTTTTTTAAAGTCTATCTGGCCAGGGGTTTGTCAACCTTATTTATCCTTTCAAAAAACCAGTTTTTCATCTTGGTGATTCCTTCTATGATATTTTTGTCTTCTATATCCTGCAATTGTGACTTTATCTTAGTGATCTGGATTTTTCTACTGAAATTAAGATTTACATGGTCTTGTCTTTCCAGTTCCCTTAGGTATTATGTTGAACTGCTTACTTGTGATCTTTCTATTTTTTTGATGTTTGTGTGTGCAATGTAGGAAAAAATCTTAAAAGCACAAATAGAAAAATGGTATCTTACTTATAGGAAAAACAATATGAATTATGTCAGATTTCCCTTCAGAAATAATGGAGGTTAGAAGAAAGTGGCACATTTTCCAAATGCTGAAAGAAAAGCACTCTCAGTCTAGACTCTTACACCCAGACAAAATATTTTTTGAGAAATGGGAGGGAAATCAGGACATTTTAATAAAATAAAAATTTGTCACAAGAATACATAAAAGAATGACTAAAGGAAATTCTCATACAGAAAGTAAATAATAAAAGAAGAAAATATAGTAAATAAAAATATGTGTCTGTAGACCTTTTTACTCCAGAGTTCTCTAATTATGTTTGATGGGTGAAGCAATAATTATAACACTGTATGGTGTGATTCTAAATGCATGAAGAGGAATATTTAAGGCAATATTAAATGAGAGAGGTAAAAGGATGTAATGGGAAGTAATGTTTTTATATTTCACTTGAACTGGTAAAATGACACAAATAAACTGTACTGTCTATATAGGTTATGTATATTTTATGTAATACCCAGGTAAATCACTTTAAAAGCTGTACAAAGAGACTAAGCAACATTTTCAATAAATCAAAATGAAATTGTAAAACGTGTTTGACCCACAGGAAGGCAAACAACCCCCAAAGAAATGAAAAAGAAAGAACAAACAGAAAACAAAAGATAAAATTGCAAATTTAAGTCCTAACATATTAATGATTACATTAAATGTGAAAGGTTTAAATGTTCCAATAAAAGACATAACTTGGTAAGTAGATTAAAAAATCTGACCCAACTACATGTTATATATAAGAAACTACATGTTATATATAAGAAACTTCATGTGTCTGTTGGCTGCTCACATAGGCTTCCCAGGGGCCCAAGAACTCACCTGCCTGGCCCACAGCTGTCACTACCAACCACCTATAATTTCAAGAATCAGCCTTCCTGGACATGTTAACACCAGTGCCAGTGTACACCATTCTGACATTCAAAGATAGGAAGGCTTAGCCTACTACTGTCACCACTGTAGTCTAAAGACTGGCCTACCTGGTATCCCAATCTCCAGCAAAACTGTAACTGCACCTTAATCCATTGAGGAAATCTCAGATATCACTAATGCCAAATAAATCATATATAATGATGCTGTCAGTTAATACTAAGAGGATAAAAATGATGTGCCACAAAATCAATAATCACAAAAGCAGAACTAGTAAAGATAATACCAAATAAACTCAACTTCAGAGCAAAGAAAATTACCAAAAGCAGAGAGGATACTATATAGTGGTAAAAGAGTTAATCCATCAAGAAACAATCTTAAATATGTATGCAAAAAATAATGGAGCTGCAAAATATGTGAAGCAAAAATTAATAGAACCGATACATCCACAATTATAACTGGAGACATTAATGCTCTCTTCAAAAACTGATAGGAAATTTAGACAACAAATTAGCAAGAAGATAAAAACACTCAATAACACAATCAAACAATGGAATGAACCAAGACTTATAGAACATGTTACCCAACAATGGTCTTCTATATTCTGCAATTGTGACTTTGTCTTAGTAATCTAAATTTTTCCAGATTACTAAGGTAATTACATATCCCTCTCAAGTGCCATGGATATACATCATATTCTGGGTCATAAAACAAACTAAAAATTTAAAAATAACTGAAACGGCAGACTCAATGTGACTGACTAGAGGAATTTTGTACTTTCTTTTTTTACTAAGAAGAGTCAAAATACCAAGTAGATAATAATACTTTAAATAGATCAGCCAAGAGAGAACACTGGGATTCATGAGAAAAAAGTGACAGGTACCTAAAGCATGAAAAAAAAAGAGGAAATAAGGTAACCTGATTGGCTAGTATCAGCTGGGAGCCAAGTAAGAGCCTTCAATATGGGGAAAGGGTAAATAAAGACCCTCAGTGGTCCACACTGACTCCTGCAATCCTAGCCCCAGAGAAGTCCCTCTATTCTGGTGGATCCAAACTAACACAGAGTGCTGATGGAAGATTATCCAATGGCATGTCCCTAAGGAGTAAGCTGTCACTGGATCCCTCACATTTCCTGAGATGTAAGCAGCTATAGTAAGGAATTACTTTAAAACTCTTTCCCTAACAAAGTGTGTACTGTCCCGAAGCCCAGTGGTGCCTGGGCTGAGTTGCAAGAGAAGCACTAGCTCCCACCCCTGGGTCTTAGGCATAAGTGACTATGGGCTACTGCACCCAATGGTAGAGGCATGGCCAAGGTGTGAGCTACCACTGGGACTGAAAAAGTTGATATTTTGAGCCCTGCCTCCAATAGCCTATGTACTGTACTGAAGTTCAACAGCACTGGAGCTGAGGCACAAGGGAAGAGCTTTCTGCTGACCCTAGAATTTAGGTCTGAGTGACCAACCTAGGGTTGAGATGTGAGCACTACCTGGGATGAAGTGTAAATGGTGCATGTGCTCCCCACCCAGTGGCCTAGGTTGCCATCATTGAAGGTGGTAGAGTTCCCACAATGCCAGTGGCAGGGGAGCAACATGGCCACTCCCCAAGTGAACATTTTGCTGGTGGCCTAGGGACTGCCTGACTTGACACACCAGCACTATTACACATCATTGATAGGACTAAAGACAAGCCAGTCTGGTCTGGCTCAACCCTTCTCCTCCCTACACAAACTGGAGGCTAGAAGATTACCCAGCCCAGTCCTTTTACCATTGTCACTTGAACACTATTCCTTGGGGCCAGAGGTTGGACCCATCTTTGTGTCCACTATCATCACAGCTGATACCTACCTATGGGCCTCGAGAGTAACTCACCCAGCCTATTGCAGCTACAGCAAACAGTAGCAAGCACTACTCAAGAGCCAAAGGGTCATCCTGCCACTGCCAGTCCCACTGCCATTGTTCATACCACATAGGCTTCCCAGGGGCCCAAGAACTCACCTGCCTGGCCCACAGCTGTCACTACCAACCACCTATAATTTCAAGAATCAGCCTTCCTGGACATGTTAACACCAGTGCCAGTGTACACCGTTCTGACATTCAAAGATAGGAAGGCTTAGCCTACTACTGTCACCACTGTAGTCTAAAGACTGGCCTACCTGGTATCCCAATCTCCAGCAAAACTGTAACTGCACCTTAATCCATTGAGGAAATCTCAGATATCACTAATGCCAAATAAATCATATAGAGACTTCACTACTGCATGCATCCAGAATCAGAGCCAAAGTGCCCCACCCAATTAACATCATAGACTTATTCTCAGAATAAGATCATTTTCTATTGTAGCAAATTTAAAAAAAATTGAAGGAGTGAGTGATATTCCAGACACACAGATAACACTCTAATGACAAGGAAATATGAATAAGCAAGGATCATAATAATTCTTCAAAGACAGATCTCAAAGAGAAATTAATGAAATCCCAGGAAAATAATTCAGATTATTGATTCTAAAGAAGCACAGTGAGGTGTAAGAGAACTCCAAAAATATATATATGAAGGAGAAATAATTCAAAATATGAATGAGAAATTTACTAAAGAGATAGATATCATAAAAAGAACCAAACAGAAATCCTGGAACTGAAGAAGCCATTGAATGAACTACAAAGCACATTTGAAAGCTTCAAGAGTGGACTAGATTAATCAGAAGAAAGACTCTCAGAACTTGAAGACAAGTCTTTTGAAATAACCCAGTCAGACAAAAATGAAGGGGGAAAAAAAAAAGAAAGAATGAACAGTCTGGGGCAGTGACTCACACTTAAATTGCAGTACTTTGAAAGGCTGATGAGAGACAATCACTTGAGACAAGATGTTTGAGACCAGACTGAGCAACAAAAAAAAGATCCCTGTCTCTACAGAAAAAAAAAAAGTTAAAGCCTTTGTAATACATAGTACACATAAAGTGACCAAATATACAAATTACTTGTATACCAGATAGCAAAAATAGGGCAAAAGGTTAGAATTTATATTTAACAAAATAATAGGCAAAAACTTCCAAAGTATAACAAAAAATAGAGACATCCAGGTACAAGAGGCCCAGGGATTTCCAAGCACATACAATGCAAAACAGTCTTCTCTACAACACATTATAACTAAAATGTCTACTGTCAATGACAAAGATAATTCTAAAAACATCAAGGAAGAGCAGCTAGTCACCTATAAAGAAGTTCTCATGAGACTGACAATAGATTTCACAGAAGAAACCTACAAACCAGAAGAGAACAGAATGATACATTCAAAGTGCTAGAAGAAAAACTTTCCACCAAGGATACTATATCAAGCAAAATTATCCTTCATAAATAAAGCAGAAATAAAGGCCTTCCCAGACAGGCAAAAGCTGAGGGTATTCATTAGTAGACTGGGTGTTATAAATGTGGAAGAAAAGGAATGACATTTACCATCATTAAACCACATGAAAGTATAAAACTCAATAATAAAGCAAACACACAAATGAGAGAGAAAGGATTCAAATGATATCACAGATAACTGCCAAACCACAATGACAAATCATGAGAGAGAGAGAGAGAGAAAAAAAGAACAACAACAAAAAATACAAAACAGCCAGAAACAATGAACAATTTGGCAGAAACAAAACCTCACATATCAATAATAACCTTGAATATAAGTGGATTAAATTCTCCACTGAATGGATTAAACAGACAAACAAACTATGATCCAAACTATGCTGCCTACATGAAACACACTTTACCTGTAAAGACATATATAGCCTGAAAGTAAAGAGATAAAAGATTTTCTGTGCAAACAGAAACTAAAAGTGAGCAGAAGTATTCATATAAAAGTAAACAGACTTTAAGTCAACAGCAGTAAAGAAAGACAAAGAAAGTTATATAGTGATAAAGGGGTAGATTCAGCAAGAGAAAATAACAATTCTAAGTAAATATAAACCCAGTATTAGAGCATCTAGATTTCTAAAGTAAATATTACTATATCTAAAGAGAAAGATGCATTCCAATACAGTAATAGTGAGGGACTTCTACATCCTGCTCTCAGCATTAGACCATGTAAACAGAAAATTAATAAAGAAACATTACAGTTATGGAGAGCAGATCATTAGTTTCCTGGAATTAAGGATGAGATGGAAAAGAAGATGGTGGTTGTGGCTACAGAGAATTATAAACTTCCTAATGCAATAAAAGATAAATGTTTGAGGTGAAGGGCATTCCAATTACTCTGATTTTTGTCTTTACACATTTTATGCCTTTATCTAAATATCACACGTGCTCCCCCAAATATGTACAACTACGATATATCAATTAAAAAAACTTTTTAAAAAAGTACAGTAGGAGAGATACTGTGATGTGGAAATGTTTGATTATCAATATTAATATTTTGGTTGTGACATTGTATTATAGTTTCGTAAGATGTTACCTTTAGGGGAAACTGTTAAAGAGTACATAGGCTCTTTATGTGTTATTTCTTGTAAATGCTTGTGATTCTGCAATGATCTCAAAATACAGTAGTTTCTCCTTATCTACAGTTTTGCTTTCTGATTTCAATTACTCATGACCAACCATCATCCAAATATACTACATCACTATTTTCGTGATTTGGGGCCATCATTAAGTAAAGTAAGTGTTTCTGTACTTGAACATTAGTATTGTAATGCTGTGACAGTCAATCTGATAACCAAGGCAGCTACTAAGTGACTAAAGACAATCTGGGTGGAATGAAGTTGGGCAGCATGAAATTTCATCATGATACTCAGAACGGTGCACAATTTAACATTTATGAATTTTTCCATTTGTGTCACAGTGTTTATATAATTCACTCACTTCATCTCATCACATATGCATTTTATCATCTTACATCATCACAAGAATAAGGGTGAGTACAACACAATAAGATATGTTGAGAGAAAAGAGATGCCACATTTACTTGACTTTTCTTACAATAAAGTGTTATAATTGTTTTATTTTATTATTATTTATTGTTGTAAATCTCTTACCATGCCTAATTTTTAAATTGAAATTTATCATAGGGATGTACATATAGAAGAAAACATAGTGCATATGGAGTTTGGTAATATACATGATTTCAGGCATCCACTGTGGGTCTTGGAATACATCCTGCATGGATAAGAGGGGACTACTTTAAAAAGTTAAAAACAAAAGAAATGTGGTTTAATTTTATAGGCCCAAAGTGAAGTCTGGAACATTTGATCACAGGGCTAAGAGTTAGAACATCTTGGATGTCTATAGTCAGGCCTGTTTCTCCCTCAGTGAATGACTTTATACAAATACTTTCTTCCATTCATTTCCTTGATAAATGATTTCTGTGTTTTTTTATAAGCCACATATCTGGGCAAAGTCCTGAGAATCATTCATTCTCCTGACCTCATTTGTTTTATTTTCAAAGTAGGAGTTGGATCCCTAAGGTCTCTTCTAACTTTATAAGTAAAAAATTCAAAGGTCTTCAAGAGGATCTAGTTAACTAAGCATCCTGATTAAGCATTTATGTTAGTTTATATTTGAATTACAACTTGTTTGTAAACACTTTAATTCAGAAATTGCCTCTATAGTGCCTCATTTACCAAATGTCACCCAAATAGCTTTTAACATAATAGGTACCCACTAAAGTTTTTATTGATGATTTATATAATTACTTCATCACAGGTTCAATAATTCAGTATCAGCACTTTCAAAAGCAATGATCCATTCTCAGATGCACGCAAAACTTAAAAGTTTTAAAAATCTCTTCCTATACTATATAACCCACCAGCTGTTTTAAAGCAATCATGTAATGTTTAAATGTTCCATATTAAAAACTCATATAATTTAGCCCAAATGCATTTTAAAATTACACCCATTTATAATTAATCTTATTATAGTTATACAACTATATAGCAAATATCATAAGCATCCATATTATAGAAGATAGGACCTTGGAGAGACCATCAAGCTGCAAATGATGGCTTATAGGTCTGAAAAATCAAATCTCTGATGCTTAAAGAGGCCCAGAAATGTTTAAAGAGCTGTAATTCTCTCAGCAAATTTTTCTCTGATTTTCAAAGTAGAAGGATTTTCATAGCCCTAAGAAGTTTTTAATGGATGTTTTTAATGACCCTCAGCTACCTGGTTTAATTATATAACTAGCATCTATTTAGAAGACAAAGTCAAGTTGGCCTAGTTTGGTCTAATCTATATCTGTCCTTTTCTTCCAATTATGAATCTGTTGTCTAATACGACTGTCTTAAGCAGTTAATCACTGATGCCACATGGTCTATGGGATAAGGTTCTGGGCTACACTCAAGAAGTACTCCTGGTCCTTATGCAATGTCAATAGACTCATTCTAGATGATGTTATAAAGCTTATTTATTTGTTTTTAGCGTTCATTGGTGGTCAGAGGAAGAAATCACTGGAGGACATTACTCTGACAGTAGCAAGAATGGTCAGAAATTTTTCTGGCCTTATGGGGGAGAAAACACAAAAAACTTGTATTACTATCTCAGTCTTGCTCAAGTCTTACTTGTTGGTGAATTTTAGGAACAGTATTTTTAGCAGTTTCCCTATTTGTAGGCTCAATAGCTCCTGCCAAATGGTGGAATCTCAAGCCCCACCCCATCCTTCTCTGCTTTTCTCAGGGATGCCCTGAAGGCATAAGTGAGGGTATGAGGGCCTAGCCACTCTTAAAAATCAGTTTCCTGAACCTCTTTTGAGTTTTCTGCTTTCAAGTACTTCCCTTGACACATTATTCTTGGCAAATACCTGCTGTTGCTCGAGAGTCCTGACACTGCCTCCAGTCACCCTTTGATATTCTAACTACTCTCAGACAACCAATTTATCTGTCCATGGATTGCTGGACATCTTGCAACCCACTGTTGCAAGATTTTACAGTTATCATGTCTTATAGGTCAAGAGATGTGATTAAATCCACTGTAATGGAGAGAATTCTTAAGGAAGGCTGAGAGAAAGGACCTACAAAATTTGATGATCTTTACTGATTGGGGGCAGGCTTTACTTCACATATCATATCCCCAAAAACTTTTTAAAACTAAATATCTATAATCTAATTAAAATAGAAGAATCAATAATATAATAAAATACTGTTGAAGTAGATTATTTAATTCCACTTGCTGCAGTATGTAAGCCATAGTTCTGAACTAGCTACAACTGTTATGCATATCAGGGAAAAGGGTAAAATCTCAAAAAAAATAAAAGCTTGAGACCATTTAGTGCAGAAAGGAAAAGGTCCTGTCCTCAAATTTTCTTATAGGCATTATAATATTACAGTATTAGTATTGTGACTATCATGATGATAAAAATCAATAAATATTTAAATTATATTTGTTATTTCTGTTGCAAATTCACATTACTTAATATTTTCTGAAATAAATTTTAATTAAAATGATTAAAACAAAAATGACTTGATTCCAAAATTTCAAGTATTTTGAAAATTTGTCTGAAAGTTCTAAATAAGATTTCATTGAAATCAGTACTGTTAAAATAAAAGAGATATAAATGCTGAAAATTGTAATAATTTTTATAATATTCATTACGAGCTTAATTGTTAGGCTCAGTACTAGGTCTAGTACATATATTGTCCTAAATACAACAATTTGGGATTGTAATGAGTTAACTGAGTTTCTGAATGGTACACAAACTTGCCAAATGTCACAGCAAAGAGTTGAAATTTGAACTTATTTTTTTTTCTGGCAGCAAAACCTTATTCTTTTTCCTCTTTATCACACTGTATTTCCTGATTCCTCTTGTCTAGCCTAGCTGATAAAATCTGAGACTTATGAGATGATTATAATGATTATGAGGTAGGCTATTAGTTCTTTATCATTTCCTACCAGTAGAAAAAAGCAAATACGGCAAACTGGTGAGAAAAATGCAGGGGCGCACTTGCTTATTTAAAACCTTGGAGATGAACTCCTATACTTCTGTAGAACTTTGTTTTCTGCCACGAAGTGTAATTTCCTTTTGTTACAAAATTTCTCTTTAAAAAATGTTATTGTGGCCGGGCTTGGTAGCTCAACCTAATCCCAGCACTTTGGGAGGCCAAGGCGAGAGGATTGCCTGAGCCCTCGGGTTTGAGACCAGCCTGGGCAACATGGTGAGACCTAGTCTCTACAATAAATAAAAAAAAGTAGCTGGACGTGGTAGCATGTGCCTGTAGTTCTGGCTACTTGGAAGGCTGGGATGAAAGGATCTCCTGAGCCCAGCAGCTCGTGGCTGCGGTGGCCAGGAGCGAGCCACTGCATTCCAGCCTGGGCGACAGAATGAGACTCCAACTCAAAAAAAAAAAAAGTCATTGTGTTATCCCATTGCCAGACCATGTGCTAACTAGACCAGGAACAAAGCAAACAACTTAAGATACTTGGTTGATGTTATCTTTCTGTTTCCTTTGTCTTAAAGGAATCCAAAGAGGAAAATGAAAAGATGTGAGTCTATCTACCACTCATACACTGCAAATAATAAAACATAGCATGGGACTCAAACAGTGTGTTGTATGCCCAGAGGAGAATGATTTGGATGATGGAAATATCTAAAACCTACCATGCATCAAAGAACTGGAAGTTGATAGCTAAGAAACAGAGGGGAGTGATGTCCTTCTGACAGTGAGAAACTCTCATGTTAAAAACACTTGACCTTCCTGTCTGTGGTCTGGAAAGACAGAGCTAGAACAGGAGTTATAAGAAAGTAGCTCTCTTCTTTCCACAAGAATGAGTTTCCTAACAATTTAACCATATAAATTTACATGGGTTGCCTCATAAGTTTGTGAATTCCTCACCACTGAGGAACTCAGGTATTTAGATTCAAATATTAGATGGTTATTATTTGGCAATAGTAGAGCAATAGTTTCAAAGGAGATGAGTTTTCTACTCCCTCTTCTTGTCCCCCTTCCACTCAAAATAAAATCTTACCTGAAATGCCAATCCTATATATAATGCGATACTTTTCAAGTTGGATTAGGATGAAAGACCACTAAGGAACCCTAAGGCTCCATGGAACACAGCTAGGAAATTATTAAAAAACTAAGCTTCTGATGGGGTTTACATATCTATGAAGTCCCTTTATTTTCTGATAATCTATCAGTGAATTGAACTCTAGATGATACTGAGTCACCTGCTAAACATCAAAACTGAATTTGAACAAGACAGATAACCTTAAATTTCAGTTGGTTTCTTTCTTTCTCTTTTCTCTGTATTTTAATGGGGCCAGAGAAAGCTGACAAGAAGATAATCAATCCTAAAGACTTTATTTAACCCCACCTGTCTTACTATTTTTCACCTCCCCCCCCCCAACCATTTTACCATGAGAAGAAACAAATGTGATAAACAGGTGGGAAAAAAGGGGGGGGAAACTATCTGACTATTTCAATTCTAAGGTTTGCCTGCTGGCTTCTTCAGAACTTTATTCATGCTCTCAAGTGTTGGCTATTGCTAAAAACATTATCTTGAGAAAGTATCACTTTGCATTGTCTTTATCATGGAATTTTGAAAGGTTTTTCACTATATTTTGAAAATTGAGGCTGAGTAGGGACTTTTGTTAAAGGTAGAGGAAACGAAGTCTTTTGGAACTTATTTTACCTAAATAACGGTCCTATGACTACTATATTTTATTAAATCAGCCTCCCAAAGGTCTTCATTTACTTCCAAATGTCATCTCTAAATTATGTATCTTAAAAAATTCTCATCAAATGCATTCCCTGAGCTCCATGGTGCCTGTTAAGTTAAAACTATATATATATATAAAAAACTATATAAAATATATATATATTTTAAATGAGAGGTTGAAATTAGAATTTTATTTTTGGCATGGGCTAACATGGAGTTTCTTCTGAAAATACCAGAGTAGGTAGAATTGAAATCTTGGCACCTGCTGCAACTGAAGTTGCTTTGTCAAATCAGGTCAGATTATCCAGAATATGATCTGCTTCTTGCTTTTCCCAAAAGTAAAGCCAGTCTACAAGTTAAGTTTTCAAGATCCTGGATACTAATTTATGCCTGCAAGAGTCCTCAAATGTTTCTGCATACATTTAGCTACACTATGTGTTGTTTTACTGTGAGAAATCTTACTCCAAATTTTACAAAAAATATTTTCCCAAATAAAAATGAATAAACTGATATTGGTTTATTGTTTAGCAAATATTTATTGAATGCATTGATGCCATTCTGGCATTAGGACATATTCTCTGGCCTAATGAAGACTAATTTCATAAATGATTACCTTATTAAAATTGGAAATGGGCATGTACATTTGTGTGCATTATGATGATGATAATGATGACAAATATTGTCACATGTACCTTAGATTTCTTAGATTTAGTCAACCAGAAAGAAATTGCTCTTTCTCTAGCTAGATAGAAACTGGATAAATGGAATTTCCAGGTCCTTTACCCTAGAAAAGACTTTATGCTGCCTCCCAAAATATCAGGTGTGATGAATTGTATTCATCCAAATGTATGACGATACAGCTGATTATCATCCAGTGGAGATTTTTTTCCATAACCTGGGCACTAGTGTGATAATAACTGTTACCATTTGTGGCATGTTTATAGTTGTTTACCTATATGCATTATCTGATTCAATTATTGTAACAATTATACACAATTTTAGAGATGAATAAATAGAGGTTCAAGGGTCATGAGACGTGTCTCAAATCACAAAACCATCAATGTCAGAGGTAGTTCTGTTCAGTTCCAAGCTCAAGTTCTTTCCATGTTGTTGCCTGGCTCACACTGCCCTTCTCTTGCCATTGGAATTCATCAGGACCTCATAACTGAGAGGTGTGAATGTTATTCAACTAGTGGCTGTGCTGCTGAGTAGGGAATAATTCAGGAGGGATCAGCTACCATTTTACTGGATCAGAAATCAATCCAGGTTCAGATTCTTCCAGAGGGCAATTCTATTTTGCCCAGTGACATGCAGATTAATCAACTCGTAATGTTTCCTAATGGTGGTAAAAGTCTACAAACCACTCTATTTCTAGAGTGTTACTGAAATAATTTGCTTGATATACTTTGCCAGAGTTTGTTTAATGCCAAGGAAGATCCCAGAGTGTAGGCAATAACACTTACTTCTGTTTAGAAGACAGGAATACTTTAAGACAGCTTATAGAAAATGACTGGTTACCTCCAAGTAGCACAACTTTTTTCTTAAGAGCTGAGGTTTAATCTGTTGGAAGGAACGTTGTAAAATGGAGTTTGTCAGCACCTGCCAGTGAAATCCTACATTTTAAGGTGTTAGAAAATATCTTCATATTGACATAAGAATTGTATCTCTAAATCCTGTGACAAATATCAAGTTAATTATTATTGCAAATTATCCCTTATGAATGGGCCTTAGTTAATGAATTATTTAGTTTGTAATGAGCTTCCTTCAAGTGATCAGAGAGACTGATGCCGCTTTGTGTGAGCGTGACTCTTTGCCATCAGTACAGCAAATCGCCCCATCATTCATTATGACCCTATGCAACTTCCAGATCACCAGGGAATAGAAGAAAAGAGAAAACAGGAATAGAGTGGAAAAATATATTTAGCGCTAGAAAGTTGAAGGTTCTGATCTTGAATGTTACCCTTCCACAAGGATTGCAGCCGAGTAAAAATGTGTATGGCAAAACCCATTTCTCCTTGCTCTTCATCCCAAAATGAGATGAATTTGAATTTTAACTATAATTGAAATTCCATCTTTAAAAAAAGCAAAAACAAAAAGCAAAGGACTTCATCTGAATTTCAGGATATCATTGCTGTTATTTTTCTCTCATAATTATTTTTCCTTTTTCCTTTTTTTTTTTTTTTTTTGAGTCAGAGTCTCCTCTATTGCCCAGACTGGAGTGCAGTGGCACGATTATGGCTTACCATAGCCTCAACCACCTGAGCTCAGACAATCCTTTCTCCTCAGCCTTCTGAGTAGCTGGGACTACAGGTGTGTGTCCACACTCAGTTATTTATTTTTATTTTGTAGAGATGAGGTCACTCTATGATGCCTAGGCTGGTCTTGAACTCCTGGACTCAAGTCATCCTCCTGCCTCAGCCTCCCAAAGTGTTGGGATTACAGGTATGAGCCACCATGCTGTGCTCCTCTCCTAATTTTAACTGGATTTCCCCATTGGATCATATTTATCCCTTGACATTCTTCTTAGCACTCTGAAAGAGCACAGAGGTGCCCACCCAGATGAAAAGATAATAGTTCTACCTGAACAATCCAGATAATGAAGAAAAACAACAAACAATAACAAAATCATCTACTTTGGGATAGTTCTGGATTTTGTACCAGACTGGACATTTGTTGTTAAGCATTTGCGTTTAATAGATACTATTTATTGTATCTCTCATAGACCTATTTTCTAGGTTTGGCCTCAGCACTTAGATTCACTTATTCATTTTTTTATAGACTCAATCTGTAAGATAGCTATTATTATTAGCCACATTATACAGATGAAGACATTGCACTTCAGTGGTGTTAGGTAATTTCCTTAAAGCATCTTTGCCCGAGGTTTTAGAATTGGGATTTTAATCCATTACTCAAAATTTCCTAAAGCTGTTTACATTTGAAAAAAGATATAGTGGGGGCATAGTTAGAAAAGGGACAATTGAAACGTAGTCTCTGTACCATCATTGACTTGACTAGCTGTTAGTAGGTTGGAGATATTTTTGTTCAAAATCAGTTTACTCTTTCAGGAAAAAAAGACACAATATATATATGTGCAAACTTGTCTTCAAAACTACTAAACTCTCAAGTGTTTGATCTCCAAACATCTTTCCAGAATTAACTTCTAAAATTATTCCCACAAGTATTCCCACTAGTTCAATTACAATGGAATTCTTACTGTTATTAACATGTATTTGTGTCATGCCTTGTGCCTATGTTCATGGTGCCACTTATGTAAATTCTTCTCATTCTTAAATGCTAATGTACAACTTTCTCTGTGAGTCCACCTTTGATATTCAGTCAAATTAAATATCTACTTATTTGGATGCTTTCATTAAGTTACCATTATGTTGCCATCCTGTATTTGAGTTATGTTATCATAAACTCCTTGAAGGCCAGTCATTTATCTCCTCCAACTGTAGGTGCCCAAATACCTACTAGCTTTCTACCAGTTTTAAGTAATACAAAGTAAATACATACATTAAAGCGGGGTAAAATGTGAAATAATTGAGTAGAGAGATGATTTTTTTTCACTGAGGCATCAAAAGGAGAAAACCTTGTAAAAGAGAACACATGTAATATAATTTTCTCTATTTCAAACATCATTAAAAATAAAAAATGTCTTCTTTCCCATGTGCTTTTCAAGAATAGATGTTGAGAACTTTTTCTTTGTGAATGAAATTTAATTAGGTGCTAGTCATTTCTTGGAAGAGGCAAGAGTTTACTGGGTCTCCTGGTACTGACTAGCATTTGGGTCCCTTGTGCAGTCACACTCAGGACCCTAGTGTGAACACCGTTGTGCTGCTAGATAATTGGATCTATGTTCAGAGTTTGCTATGCTTGCCCAGTGAGGATTGGCTTAAAGTCAGAGGCAAAGTTTAAAATAGTAAAAGTAGAAGGAGTAAATTAGGAGGATAGATTTTTTTAAAGTTGTTAATTGAATCATTAAAAATGCCATTTTGAAACAGGGCAGGTAGTGTGTATTAATTGCAAGCATTAAAAAGAGCAATAAATGTTACAGCACCTCTTTTAGCCTTGAGTGTCGAGAGCTGTTAACAGAATTTCACACGTGGAAGATTCACCCAACTGTATTCGATGAGTATTTGCATGCTTGCCTTGTGCCTGACACTCACTTGGGTTTGAAGAGATCTTATCCTATAAAAGGTTGAGATCGGTTGCAGGAGATAAGAAATACAAAAATGGAGGCGTTTACATAGGCCTCTGGAAGCAAAGAGGAGGGAGAAAGTAACTTTTCCCCAAGAAATCTGGGAAGGCTTCACCTGGGAGGGGGCATCTAAGTTTTATTTTGAAGAATAAATTTGCCTAGAGAAAAAAAAGCGAGCAGAGAATTTTATGCAGAAGGTGCATTCTTTAAGAGATAGGGAGGTGTCAAATGGCAGGTGTGTGTTCAGGGACAGTAAATAATCTGGTGTAGTAAGATGCAGCACTGCAATTGAGGTTGGAAATGTAAGGTAGATAAAAATGATGAAGAGTCACTTATGCCATGACAAGAGGTTTGGTCATTACTACAGGCATTAGAGGGATTAAAAGGAGTACAAGGGGGTGGTAATATGACCATGTGCCATCACACTTATAAGGACTTTTAAATATTCACAAGCATGAAAACAGCACACTCAATTCAAAGGAAGTGTCAGTGCTTTAAGACTGGAGTAACCATCAACCACATAACAAGTTTTTTTAGGGTGATATCAATCAAGTCCTGTCCCTGAGGGGGTTTGCCACACCCATCCACTTTTCCCTGGTGACTACAGATGGTGAGTTTTCAGGAAAGTTATCTCTGCACTTAAAACGCTAGAGTCAGTTGGTGCTAAATTATTTAAACCTGAATAATTTTCTGATGACTAGTAATGGTGGACTCTGGAAACTTTTGCAGAGTGAAACTTAAGGATTCTAAAAGGTCATGAAGACTCCCTGAGTTTTTCCCCATATGCAAGCCTTTGGATCTTTACAATGGTAAGTCCTAAGCAGGAGAAGAGGAATGAGTGCCTTTTGGAAATGGACTAGGATTATAGATTTGGATGACTAAATCTATCCAAGATGTTATAACGAAAACTGTGACTTCTTAATTCCTTCTCTGGAAAGGGATGTGCTGAGAATGCACAATTCAATGACCAGTTCTGGTCTCCAATGGCAGATCACTAACTTTCCAAGAAGCTTCTTTCAGTTTCTTTCCCCACAAGCTCTTGGGCTAAACAGATGAATATTAAAAGTTATTTTCCCCCTCCCTCTGTGTCTTTCTTCAAGGATCCTTTCTTTTTTATCTCATCTACTGCTCATAACATAGACTGTTTATCTTGAGATTCTAGTAGGAAGAACAGGAGGGTTCTGGCAGAGTTAGAAGTCTCTTTTGACATCTCCATTTCAGCTTCACTGAAAAAGTCGGAGATGTAGGTGAAGATTTGAGGAATAGAGTTAAGACTTTGAAAGGACTTTAGCAAGTGTTTTTCTTTGGTTCTACTTCTGGTTTCTAAGGATCCAAGGAAGTGTAAATTTTCAATCTCTTTTTGGCCCATTCATTTACCCAATTGGTACAGAGATAACATTAGGTTAAAAAAAAAACAAACTGGTGATAAAATTCTATCTATATCTTAAAATGTAAAATATTTAATAATTAAAAAATAAACCCATCAAATGGAAAATTAATGGAAGAAACATTCATAAAAATGCACCATAAAAATTACAGAGGGTACACAAAAGAAATAACTAATCTCAAAATATTCTCCCTCCCCCCTGTTTTTCAAACTTTGATAAGAGATAGAAATAAGGAGAAATGTAGACGTTTTCTATGTATAAAATGATACTTTAAAAGTACGTGTATAAAACCATTTATTTCTTTTCTACAGGACGACTTAATGTGGGGTGTCTGGAGAAGAGGTGATAACTTGGCTCTTTATTTTTCTATAATCCTGGGTGGGGTAGGATGATATTGTGCTATTAGTGTTATATTTATTTCCAGAAGTTCCTATTAATTGCACCTAGTTAATAAGGCTTAAGTTGTATCTATTATTTGAATACTAAGTATGATTTTTGTAGTACTTGCATCTTTTTGTGTATTCATAGATGGTCTAAAAGTAATTGCTATAGACCTCATTTTACTGCCAAGATTAAATTTATAAGCAACATGCTAATCAACTCAATTCAACAAACATTTATTGAGTACCACCTCTTTACTAGAACTGGAGTTAGACCAGTGAATAAGAAATAGGTCCTACCTGCAAATAGGTCACAGCCTGGTAAAATCAAGAAAAAATTGTCCCAAAGAGCCAAACTAAATGTTATAAATTCTGTAAGTGTGTGGAGAAATGTAGATCCTAGGTTTTCTTTTGAGGCTGTTGATGAATGTTTTTGGGGAGGCAAACCTAATAACTATCAAATGGCACACAACAGCTACAAGGTACTTTCAATATTAGGCATAAAAGAAAACCATAAGTTCCAAGTGTAGAATTTGGAATCATCTATGTAATAGGAAGAAGCTGTTTTGTTGTTGTTGTTGTTGTTCTTGTCAATTGGCAATTTAGTGTGGGATCCTTCTCAGAAACAGACTTGGTTTACTTTGGGATGCAAAATAATGGGTGTGTTTGATTTTGAAAACGAAATCCATCAAGCATAGGCTGAACTCACTAAGTTGGGTAAGTGACTCTTCACTAGAATTACTGAGAATTATGAGTGTTTGAATAAGTGAGCCTCAGGAGGAAAGTGGGGAGTTTGACACAGAGGTGTAGAAGGCTCAACAATATGGAGGAAGCAGAGACTCAAGTGGAGGTGACCAGAAAAATCATTATGAAAGCACAATTAGCTGATGGGCCTTGAGAAGAATGATGTCTTCTATTGATTTCTATCATTTAAGTTCAAATTGTTTGCAGAGCTATGCATGTGAAGTGACATAAGTTCTCTACCCCAGCCTTCCCAATTGACCTAAACCTTTAGAATTATCTACTACATGTAACACTTAGTGGATTATTCAATATGTACATTCTGAGACATTGACGGAGCATGAAAGAGAGAGAGAGGGAGAAAGAGAAGCAGAGAGAGAGAGAGAGAGAGAGAGAGAGAGAGAGAGAGAGAGAGGCAGAGAGAGAGAGAGAGAGAGGCAGAGAGAGAGAGAGAGAGATACCAAGAGAGAAGTGTAATTTCTATTAATATATTCTGTATTTGGCAATATGAAAATTTAATAGGGAACATCTTTATTTCAGCATACATGTAAATTGTGACATTTCAAAAATACACTTGATTTTTTGAATTAAATATAAGGACATTGCACGTACTCTCAATTTTTTCAATGCTTATGTGCTTTAAATGACTTAATCCAGCCTGATCAGTGATATGCTAGGGACTGACAGGTCTGAGGTAATGCCCCCAGGTCACAAAAAGAAAGAAGGGAGAACATACTAGAAGGCAAGATAAAAGACAGATTATTAACTCAGTAGAAGCAGGAACTTGGAACCTGAGATGCTAAAAAGAAAAAAATGTCCTCTAAGACTCTCAAGAGCTAATGCTGGGATAGAAATGTAAGCCAATCTGTATTTTGCATCATAAGGGACAAGGAAATTCAGCAATGAATGAGTTGAGCCAATTCAAGGCTGACAGCCAGGATGCATTTGCCACTAAAGTGTAATGCATATTTAGTCATGGTGCTTTCCCTAAGCAGTCCTGGAAGGAAAGAGTGATTCTTACAAATGGGAATCTGAAAATAGCTTTGTGAGATCTTTATTAATTACTTCTTTTTGTTAAACATTTGTAGAGAGATAGCTCTGGTTGCTGAGTGGAGGAGGATGGAATGCATGAAGTGAGAGTAGGATCAAGGACCTGTTAGAAGGCAGTCACAAGTGGTGTCAGCCTATGGCACATTAGAAGTTTGTAGAAAACCTTCCTTGCATAGTATACCTTAAAAAACTACATTAAGAATAATAAAGCTCATTGTCTTTCATGTATGCGTGAACTTGAGGAAAAGTAATGGAGTTCTTCCAATGTCAGAAATAAATACAAATCCATAGGGTTAAACAAGCTCTAAGGAATGAGTTGGACCTGGTGTTCTGTTATCTACCATCCTTGACAGCCAATGGTTTCAGTTTTAATGGAGCCAAAACATGGTAGGAAGTCATATCTGCAAGTCCTGCAAAAAGCTGGGAGTCCCAAGGGATAATGACTTCATTAAGTAAACTAGGAAAAACCTTCCTCTCCTCCTCAAAGGAGCATGACTGAAGGGATACTTATCTATATTGACTTTGGCTCTGAGTATAGCAGAAAATTAAAAAAAAGTCTCTCGAGAACTGCTGACCACAGACCACACTTGTGCAGATTTAGTTTCTGAATTCACAATATCCAAAAGCCCTGAAACTCTAAATCCTAAAATTCAGTATTAATTAGACTCCCAAGTTACTGTAAAATGTGTATACAAACTCTCCCTGGAGTAATGAAGTAAAAATTTCTGCAACATTCTTGTATGAGGTCGCAATCCTACAGAGATAAAACATCAGCAGAAATAACAAGCTAAAGTCGTACCACAAAATTACAGATACTGAAGTGATCAAATATAGATTATAAAATACGTATATTTAATTAAGTTTCAAAGAAACAGAAGAGTAGAAAGAAATGATCAAAACCAACCTGATAGATTTGCACAAGATCCAACTACAACTTATAAAATGAAGAAAATAAGATTTGGCATTGGACTTAATGGATAGTATGAGCAAATTAGACACAACTGAAGGGAAGATTAGTGAACTAAACAATGGAGCTATAGAAATTGCATGGAATGCAGCAAAGAGTTGGGCAAGGTGAACAAGATTTTAAGAGACGCGAAGAATAGAGTGAGAAGACTCAACATGAATCTAATCATAGTTTCAGGAGATAAAGAAAACAAGATGAAGTACACGTTGAAAATTCATCCAGGATTTGGTTGAAAATCTCCAAAAATGATGAAAGGTTTTAATTCTCTGGTTCTGGAATATCAATGAATTCCAAGCATCATAAATAAAAATAACTCCATCATAAATAAAAATAACTCCACGTGTAGATATATATGAGGTTATGTGGACCTATTTAGACATATATGAAGACATGTAGACAAAATGAGGTTATATGGAAGTCCGGGGAGATGGTCTTCAGGAGTGATAGTCCAGAAGTAATAGTAGAAGTGGTGCCCAAGTTGGTACAGCTTGCTGATGGCATAGGATTAGGATGTGAGAAGTGGGTTTTGAGGATGACTGCCACAGCTGGGCTAGTGACTGGGGGTGGATTAACTAGGAAAGAAAAGATGGGTGTTGTCCCTTCATCTGTGAGGGCTCTGCATAACACTTCCAATAGGAAAGAGACAAAAGCAGCTGGCCTTTCACCTTGCAGTTTCTCCGGCCCAACTGACCTGCTTCTGCCAGTGCCAGTCCATTGATGTGAAAGGAAGGAAGACGGACAGAGAGCTCCGCCTCCAAACTATTGTCTGGAGCTGGGAAGCTTAAAGGAGAAAAAGTAGGCAGTTGTCAGGGAGCGCAGTCAATGTGACTTGAGAGAGCCTGAAGCCAATACCTTGAGTGAAAAGGTGACTTTTCTGCCCAGGCTTTTTTCTGAGACAGCAGGCAATTTTAGTCAGATTCCCACCAGGCTTTTCCTATTCCTTTATCCTCAGGCACAATCTTAATCTTGCATTGTTCAAGTCAGTCAGTCACTGTCACTTCTCCTTGTTTCAGCAAGACACTTTTTCAGAGCTTTCTGGTTTTCCTCAAAATGTTTTCAAGGGCAATGTGTGCTATTATAAGCTTGGCTAAAGGAAGAAATGCTTGGTTCCGAGGCTATCGCTTGTCCTGAGCTTCTCAGTGGGAAATATAGTTCTCTGGATATTTGGTTTGCTTGCTGCATGACACTTTTAATAAAATAAGAGCCAATCATTTTGCAAAACCCTGTAAATAACGTTTTCTGCTTTCTAGAGGCTGTGCTTTTCAGTTCCCTCATCCCTGGGTAAATCCTCTGTCCTCTTTGAAGGGTGTAAGGACTGTGTTCCACAACCTCTTCAGGCCCACCTTCTGAAATACCTTTGCTTAACCCCCAAATCCAGCCCTTGGTTTTGGACCTGATATTTTTATAGTAAGCTTTCTAATTTTAGAATAATGTTCAGTTTGCAAAAAAGTTACAAAGGGCATACAAAGAATTTCTGCATATCCCTCACATAGTTTCCCCAATTCTTTACGTTTTACATTCCCTTAACTTATTATGACTAAGAAACCAATATTGGTATAATTTGGATTTCACTCGTTTTTTTCTTTTCTTTTTTTTTTTTTTTGAGTTGGAGTCTCACTCTGTTGCCCAGGCTGGAGTGCAGTGGCATGCTCACGGTCACCAAAGCCTCAACCTGCTGGGCTCAGGTGACCCTTCAGTCTCAGCCTGCCAAGTAGCTGGAACTACAGGCATGCACTACCATGTCCATGTCTGGCTAATTTTTTGATTTATTGCAGAGACGAGGTCTCGCCAAGTTGCCCAGGCTGGTCTCGAACCCCCTGGGCTCAGGCAATACTTTCACTTTGGCCTCCCAAAGTGCTGGGATTACAGGCATGCGCCACCATGCCTGGCCAGTTTTTTTCAATAATGTCTTTTATCCATTCAGGATATATTACATTTAGTCATCATATCTCCTTAGATTCCCCTTGGCTCTAACAGTTTCTCAACTCTTCTTGTTTTTGATGACCTTGACTGTCTAGAGGAGTATTAGCCTGGCACTTTGCAGAATATCTCTCAATTTAAATTTTTCTGATGTTCTCTTTTGATTAAACTGGGATTCTAGGTTTTGAGGCAGAAGATCACAGAGGCAATGTGCCTTTTAAAAATCAGATAATATCAAGGGCACATGCTTTCCAGAGACTGTGCCACATGACTTGTTACTATTAATATTGATATTGATCACCTAACTGAAGTAGTGCCTGTGAGGTTTATCCACAGTAAAATTACTTTTTCCTTTTTCCCTTTCCATTCTGTTCTTTAGAAGTGGGTCACCAAGTGTTTTCACACTCAAAAAAGTGAGGAAGGATTAAACTCTACCTCCTGAAGGAGAGAGTGTCTATATCAACTATTTGAAATTCTTCTAAGATTTGTCTCTTCTGACATTTATGTATTTATTTAATCATTTATTTATATTATTGGATCTGGCTTTCATCGCCCTGCTGGGTCTCTCTTGTAAGACTGGATATTTGGTTCAGTTTATCCTTTGATTCTTAAGCCGACTTTGCTTTGGATACTCTCTCGATTGTAAATTCTCTATTTTCTTCAGTCCTTATGTTGCTTGCTTTGAGGAAGGAGAACAATGAACAAAAGGGCATAGATAAAAAAGAAATGGAAGTATCACATCGTGGGGTAAAAATGTGTAGAGAAAAGAGAATACAGCTGGATTTAAAGTGATGGAAAATGAAAAAGATGGAGATAATTAGAGCAAGAGGTGTCAGAGAATTTGCAGAACACATGAAGAGAGTACTGGAATGTCCACCCTTTAAGGTAAAGGGTGATTCTGGGAAGATTCCATGGGCATCTAGGTGGCAGATATCCAGGTTACATTTAAAAATAAGGAAATGGTATCATTGAGGCCTGAGAGATCAACCCGCCAAATTCCTAAAAATGAAGAATCTGTGGACTTGAGAGTTTCTGTGGGTTGCCTAAGGTCCAAGTTGTTAACAGCAGAGCCAGAATTAGAAGTGAGGCTTCCTGATTCCCCATCTCATTCTTATTCCAGGATGCTGCAGCTGTTTCCTTGTAAACTGATTCTTATACTAATAGACTTGGGTTTTCCATCCCCATGGGAAGTTTGAGGCTATAACTAGAAAGAGCCTCAATGGGATAGAAACAACTCTGCAAGACCCAATTCCCTTCTTGGTGATTTAAATGTTAATACCTTGGCACTTCTCCAAGCAAGTGGGAGATTAGAAGGCAACTGAGCAACTCTGCCTATTCTAGGAAGCCTCAGTCTCTGTTGCCGGTTAAGGGGATGTTTTGCGGTCCTTCAACACAGGATTAGAGGCTTATAAGAGAATCCTAATGGAACCCAGCCATCCTTTCATCTTGTGTCAGTGGCAATATTTCTTCCCTTTTTTCTAGATCAGTACAAGCATTAGTAAACTACTGAATCAGACATGCTTATATTAAAAATCTGGACCTTTCCTTGGAAGCAATTATTTGCTCTAGCACAGATGTAGTTTGAATAGGTACTTAGCAAACTTGTCTTTGTGTACTTCTCCGCCAGATCAACCTGCTTTGTTTTCTCAGAAATTTTTAACTGCCCTGCTGTTTCAACATCTAGCTACTTTAAAGCCAAAAATTCAAATGGAAAACAAAACTAGGCAGTTAAAGATTTGGTGATTTAGTTTACTCTCCAGCAAACATCTGGGAATTTGGGACGTTTAGGTTGTTTGCTTTGAAACTTTCAGTTTTCTTCTAGCTTAATGTGATGTATATAAATTATGCCTTTTTTATTTGGGGGCATTTGCTAAATCCTGGTCCAGTTTCAGGCTATGACTGAAAGAGAACTGCCAATCAACCAAGTATGGCAATGGCCTTGAGTTTAGCAGCTCATAAACTTTTGTAAAAGAACATTTAAAAAGTACTGAAAAGTAAAAAAAAGGAAGTGAAAATTGACCATTTTTATACTATCAAATGTAGTCACTGTTTTCACATTTTAGAAATATTTTAAATCTTGTCATTTTTTCCCTATACTTAGTCTTGTTAAACATGGTTCTTATAAACACATTATGTATCTTATCCATATTTTATTTTCTCGTATAACAAATCAGTATTTTCCATGTAATAAAATGTTAAAATCTATTTTAATTACTGTATTAATTATATGGCTGCACCATAATCTACTTAATAGGTTTTATCTCATTGTTTATTATTAGATGGTATAAATAGCTTTTTACCTTAAGTCTTTTCTGGATTTGGAATTTTTGGTTTGGATAACTACACAGAATTGAAATAGAAAGTTATTACTTTTTTTGTTGTTGTTTTTAAAGTTTGGGTTAACTAGGTCTTTGAGAGACTCACATCTTCCAGATTTTTTTTCCATGAGTCTGAAATCAATATCCAAATTACGATAGTGAGTCTCAAACTCTTTATTACCAGAACATTTCAAAGAAAAATACTTATGTATTTCAACTTTTAAACTACTGCCTCAAAGCAATTGTGCAATAGGTGATTTCTATTTTCATTTATTTGGTATTAAAGGCATCCACAATAAGTATATCCTTATTCTCTATCTTCTCTCAGATGACCAAGATGGGCCAGTTGACTCAAAGGCAGGGTTTGTGTCCATCAGTTTAAACTATATGTTTTCTTGGTGTTATTAGATTAGAAGGGGATCCAGATGAGTGGAAAGTGAGGATGGTGAGTTGGAGCTAAATGATTTAAGGAGAACCAACATTTTAGGCAGGGAAATAGGTTTGTTGTCAGGTCAGGAGGATAATGGTGATTTTAGAATTCTATATAGAGGATGATTAAATCAGAAGAAAACTCTGTATTTTAAAGTAAAAAAATTTAAAGGCAAAGAAATTCCAAGATTACACAATGGATCAGCGGTATCACCTAGGATCCAGGCTATCTCTAACTCCTCACTCTCCCACACCCAGTATGCTGGCTTGGTCGTCATGCTTGTCTATTTGTGGTCACAAGACAGCATCACGTTCTTGTCCAAAGGAATACAAAGGGGTTTCAAAACTTTCAAATACATTCAGAGGGAGGAAAAAAGAAAAAGATTCTTACCAGGTGTCTGTTTCTCTTTTAATCATAAAGAAAAATATTTTTTGGGATCCCCTAGACAACTTGCCCTCAGATATCACTGAAGAGAACTGGGATCTTTTATATGCTCAGTCAATCACTCTTCCATGGTAGTCTTAAACCAGAATTCAATCCCTCGGGAAGGGAAAGTGGCCAATTTTCTCTGAGCACTTTGCTGCCCCATAGCTGGAAAAAAAAAAAAAAGATTTTTTTTTTTTTTAAAAGCAAGATGGAAATTGGCTGTTTTTGATACTGTATATGGAACTAGTTAGAGCCAGTATTCTGATTTCAGGAGGAGACAAGGTAATTTCTTTATGCTGTCTTTGTATAACAAAAATGTAAAACTTACAAAATTGAAACATTTTGTAAAACAAAAATTTAATAATTTTGAATTTCTTCATTATTGGAATAACTTGTGTGTGGATGGTAGGAGGGGAATAATTAAAATTATAGAGAGCTAAATTTCCCAAAGTTACTTCATGACTCCTCCAGAGAAGGATGGGGAAACAAGCCCAACACTTAAAAGTGGTTTAAATAAAGCAAGACAGATATAGAATTTTAAGCAAGATAAGGAAGTTTGGGGTAATTTCTATGAACAGTGTTGGAGATTTCGTGACTTGTCATAAAGGTTATCTTTTGATGCATTCTGGGTCATGCTAGTAATAAAGTTCAGAGTCCTTTATATCACACTCCACTGAATTCACTGGGAAGGCTTTCAAGTTCACCGGACAGTTGAATAAATTGGGCTTATTGTAAGGGTGTGCTATGGTTTGAATATTTTTGTCCCCTCTAAAACTCATGTTGAAACTTAATCCCCAATGACAACAGTGTTGGAAGGTGGGGCATAATGAGAGATGTTTAGGTCATGAATAGATTAATGCCACTATACAAAGGGCTTGCATGCAAAGGGTTCTTACTCTTTTTCTATTTTACCAGGTGAGGAACAGCATTCTTCTGCTATAGAGGATGTGGCCTGTATCCTGAAAGTGGGGACCAGGCCCTTATTAGATATCAAACTTGCTGCACCTTGATTTTGGACTTACCAGCCTTTAGATCTGTGAGAAATAAATTTCCACTTTTTGTGACTTCCACAGTCTTTGGCATTCTGTTATTGCAGCACTAAATGGACTAAACCAGGGTGCTCCTGTTATTCCCAAGGATTAGATATCGTCTGCTCAGGTAAGCTTGCTTTGACTTTCAAGGTGGTGATTGGTTCTTTTCCTGTGGGACCTCTGTGCTCACCCTAGAGGCTACACTGCCCACTTATATTGCTACAGCCTATGGTTTGACACAAGGAACACATGGTAGTGACCATATTAATAATGAAGAATGATTTCACAAATAAATAAAATTAAATAAACTGTAGCATACCAAAAAAAGAGTTCCTTTTGTTCTTTTAAGAGACAGGATAACCAGAGGAGAAGATTTTAAAATATACATAAATAATTCATTTTTAACATTCTTTTTTATGTTTTTTTCTAGTCCTATTTAAACAAATGCTTTATCTCTAAAGCAGTAGAATTTCACCCAGCCTTGAAATTAACAGTTAAGTATTCAAAAAATAAAAGGGGACAGATTGTATTATCAGATTTGTGCCCTGAAACCAACCATCCCCTGCCTCTTCTGTACAGTGATAAAGACCTAAATATGTTTCCAAAAAGCCTGTTTACTCAATCTGTATGCTAATAAAGATGGAAGTCTTGAATTTGACCTTTTTTGTTTAAATACATTTTAGTGGAATATGTCACTGTACAAAGGGCTTGCATACAAAAGGTTCTCACTCTTTTGATTTTTAATTTCAATAATGAGTAAGATAATTTTTGAACATGAACGGCCAAAAATTAAAAAACAAACAAACACACCTCAAATTAGATTGTATTCAATGTACTAGATATTTCTCGAATTCTAGTACATGGTAATACTTATTAAACCTTACTATTTATGTCTTTATATAATAGCAGATTCAAGCCAAATGTGAAAAATGACTAAGAAGATATGAATATGGTTAGTGTTGCAAGTTTGATAAGAATGTGAGTTTTGCATAAAATAGAAATTATTATAGCCATCTAAAGAAACTTTCAATATAAGACAATTATATTAGAAAGAGTACTGCCCAAAGAGTCAGATAAATCAAAATTGAGTACTGGCTAACTTTGGATCACTTATTAATTCCTTCTAGGCTTCAATTTCCTTCTCAAGAACCTGAGGATAATGCTATAGGTCTTACCTATCTCATTAGTAGTTTCTTAAAAAATGGAGTGATTGTGTAAAATAACTTTGAAGTCTGTAAAGATCATAAAATTGTTGTGTTCTAGTTGTTAGTTACAAGAGCCACAGGCAGACTTGGTGGAACAAGATTATCTATTCATTATCAAAAGAAGAAACAAGTAACAAGTCAGTGGAACTATATCCATGTATGGAAGCAGTGCCTGCATTTTTTATAAGGAAAAAAATCATTTATTAAATGTGGCATATTTGCCATCTTGTCTTTTCTTAGTCATTATTTACATTATGACTTAATCAGAGAAGACGTGAAATTAAATAATCCTCAAGGAAGAAAGGATTTAAAATTTACTACACATTTAAAAAGTAATGAGAAATAAAAAACCTAGAGATATAAAGAGAAAGTGGATGATGAAAAAGAAGTCTATTTTCTGTTAAATAGTGCACATAATCTTTTTGAAACGTGTGTCTGGGGGTGGGGGTGGGCAGAAGGAAGACAAAGAAGAAATCAGAACACACTGTTTTGATCGCTAGGGATGAAGTAGAGCTATTTAATCGCCAGATTGTCCTCATACTGTGTGTATCTATTGTGCTGTGGTTGAACTCTAAGAGGCAGTTCTGTTGTGCCTGTTAATTTCAGCACAGTGTGAATCCCTTCCTCCTCCCTTACTTAAAGGGAATAGTTAGTGCAGTTGATGCACATTTCACTGAATCCACAAATCGATAAACCACTTGGAAAGAAGTAAAGTGTGAATCTTCCTGCATGGTCTCTTGATAGAAGACACAAAGCATGGCAATAAGATCTGAAATCCTCAACTGGGAGTTAAGCCTGCTTTTACTTGTCTGGCTTAGCGGATGACGTCAATTGGAGATGGCTTATGAGTGTTATCTCTATAACCCTCTTTCTATGGGCCTTTCACGCTTCCAGCTGGGTGTCTAAGGGCTGGCTCACAATTTCATGTCTATCTTGAGAATCAGTGGAGCATGGTTTTTTTACTTACAGTGGAATTGGGCAGTGAGACAGAACTCCATGGAGCCAATCCAGCTGCAGGTTCTGAAATATGAAGTAGTCTGCTGGGCAGGGCACAAGATTATAGAGTATGGCAATTATTGGACATAGTCCAAACCACGGACAAAGACCAGTCTGCATCTAGTCACGGGGCACAAAACTGGACTGGGGTTAAGAGGCAGGACTCCAGGAATGGGAGCCAAGGCAGTAGTCCATTTTATCAGCCAAGGCTCTTGAGTGAAAGCAGCAGAAGCTTATGGTGGCTATCTGAAGCCAAAAGAAAATATATTATAAGGTGATGGGAGACTTGAAGAATTGATTGGAGGCTGGAAAAACTGGCTTGGAAAAAAAGCAAGAACATTTACAAAAAAATCAATTCTCAGTGGATTAAAGACCTAAATGTGAAAGGTAAAACTATAAAGTTTTAGAAAGTAAAATAGGAAAATATCTTCATGAAGTCAAAGTCAAGAAGGACTTTTCTTATTAGACACAGAAAATGCTATCCATAAAAAAAATTGGTTTTCGTGCCACATTAAAATTAAGGACTCTATACATCAAAAGACTCCTTAAAAGAGTGAAATATCAGAGTAAGAGATGCTATTTGTGACACTTAACAACCAAAGGTCTGGATCCAAAATATATAAAGAGCTCCTTTATATATGAAATATGAAATCAATAGAAATTTGTAAAAAGGAACTAAGCCGGCATTTAACAAAATAAGAAATTAAAATGGACATGAAAAAGTCCTCAGCCTTTTCTATAATTAGACAAAGGAAAACCACAGTGAGTTATCAATACATGCTTGCCAGATTGCAAAACATTAAAAAATCAGATGATAACAAAAAGAAGTAAGGATGTAGAATAAAACAACTCTCATTCACTGTTGTGCATACATTTGTACAAGCAGTATGGAAAATTCTTAGCCATTATCAGAAATTCTACTTTTAGATGTTTATTAAATGGAATGGATCTATGATAGGATAGACTAGAAAGGTTCAGAATATTCCACCATGGCAATAAAAATTATTTGGGGCAGAAGGTGTTGTGTTTGAGGTCCTGCAATCTCTTATCTGCCAAAAAAAGCAGAGATTCCCAAAATAATTCAAAAGAACTGAATTGTCATAAATTCCCTTCCAGAGGGTAAACAGGAGAAGACTCTTATAACTGGAGATGAGAAGTCTCTACACCATATCTAAACAAACTTTGTCACCAAATGATATCTCCCATCTATTCTCCATTTGTCTTTCCTAAAAATCATGTTTTCTCATGTGTGTTCCTCTTCCCATTCCCTTTCCTTTTAAGAATAATATATTTACTTCAAATTTAACTGCCTCTTTCAGTCACATTTTCTTGTGAACTCTCACACCTACATAATTCAAAGATTAAATTAAGATGCTCAAATAACATGAAAGACACAACGAAAGGAAAGGCAAAAGGAATGGGGTAGGTTAATTCACTTAGGATAAGTTCACGTGGAATGGAAAGACCACAGAATCTGAGTCTTATAGTATGCAATGTTCATATATCCCATCTTTCTCTTTCATATCAGTCTTCCAAAAGTGTGGTGATGAGGACTAGAATTGGGGTTCAAGCAAAGAAATCCACAGATGGATGACACCTTGGGCCAATGACACACACTTGCTCTACAGGAGACACACTGGGACATGAACAGTGGGCCATAGCTGAAACTTGCCAATTAGCTAATGGGCAGCCATGGATAAGTGTCATCAATGAGACATTAATTAAAGCCTCATGAATATTAAGTGCTCATGTATAGTTAATGTGTCCTAAATATTTAGTTCCTCTTGTACAGTCTCTTGTGTTTTTAGAATCCAGGTGCCTCATGAATATTAGACATCTGTTGGTCCTTTCATTTATCTCTGTTTGACACCTGCATACTCTACTTGTTAGCTTCTTATTTCCACACCTCATGGGTTTTCCCTATATATAATAAGCTTTTTTCCTTACCAGCTACCTACCTATACTTAAAATACCTTAACCCTTTTCCTTTATAACCAGAGGATACTTGCCATCAGTGCTTGCAGCTGCAGTATTTACCCTGAGATAAAAAAAGAATTACAAAATATAGTAACCCACTCTCTCTCTAATTCTTGTTAGGATTAGAGACAATTTCTGTTTAAAAATAATTCCAATAAGAGTTTTTATATTTTATTTTCATATTGAAAACCAATAAGATTTGCTTTAGCCTCAAAGGGTATGTTTATGTAAAATTAAATAAAGGCGGCAGGGAGTTGCACTTTTTTTTCTAAATGGGAAATGTGTTAAAAGATTTTGCACATGTTTTATAAACTTATTTGTCTGGTAGAATTTAATTTTCTCAAAAGCAAATAAACATTACATCTCTGTTTGGCTGAGACTAAAGTCATATACTCACTTCAATGGCTAGACCAGAGCAGGGAGAAAACAAAAAATGCAACACCTTACTGCTATGAGGTAGGAGATGAGCACTTCTTCCCATTAAGAATACTTCTAAAGAAGGATTTCCTCTTCAAAAAGACCAAAGTGTAAATAGGAAGGAGGAGATGAAATACTATACAACCTCTAATGAACAAATGTATGTATATAAAAGGAATATTTGTAAGGGATTGGGACTTGGAAATTAAGTTAAAGCCCAGTTATTGGAAATAAGGCATTGCATCTGTGCTGGGTAAGCAGCAGGAAAGATTTGAGTCTGACTAGAGGCATAATGATCTGTAATATTTAAGAACCCTCTTTAGGTCAGGATGGTTTCATGATTGCTATTCTAATAGTGAGGCTGTGCTTCGAGATAGTGATTAAATGTCTCCAAGTATAGAGAGTAGAAGGAATACAGAAACTGTAGTTAGTTGGGGCCTGACAATGTCGCTCAGATTTTCTGGAGTACTAGCCAGCCATGGATTTCTACATTTTCACTTGTTTCTTTTCTTTTCTTTTTTTTTTTTTGAGTTGGAGTCTCACTCTGTCGCCCAGACTGGAGTGCAGTGGCCGCTCCCGGCCACAGCAGCCTCGACCTGCTGGGCTCTGGCGATATTTTCACTCAGCCTTCCAAGTAGCTGGAACTACAGGCGTGCACTACCACGCCTGGCTAATTTTTGATTTATTGTAGAGATGAGGTCTCGCCAAGTTGCCCAGGTGGGTCTCGAACCCGCGGGCTCAGGCAATCCACTCACCTCAGCCTCCCAAAGGCGCGGGATTACAGGCTGAGATACCGAGCCCGGCTACATTTTCACTTGTAATTGTTAAAGAAACTTAGTGAAAAGTTCAACAATTTCCACCAATCATTCCTCTGGAATGTTACTTAGACAACAGAGCAGTGAAGAATCTTCTTTCTCTCTCTCATAGACATAGATACAGGATACACATAGATACACATGTACAGTCACTCACATATGATTTCAAAAGAAAACTATTCCAGAATGTTCTTTCAACAGTTGGATATTTGGTAGCCAGTAACTACCCTTAGACGATGCTTGAGGCTCTTGACAACTTAGACTAGAGGAGCTCTTGGGTTCCTTAGCAATATAATTTTCAGTTATTTATTCTCTAAGTGGCATCTTGGAAAGCTACTCAGAGAACTATACCAAGATTGAATATTACCCAAGATTAAAAAAATCTTTGAGGAAATTAGTTGTTTGCAACCCTTTGTCACTGTGCCACGGCGCTACTTATTTGTATTTTTTGGGCAGAGAACACACAGAGTCAAGATGAGTGTCACCAATGAGACATTGATTAAAGCCTCATGAATATTAAGTGCCCATGTATAGTTAATGTGTCCTGAGTATTTAGTGCCTCTTGTAAAGTCAAGGTATACTAAGTTAAGGTATCCGTCTTCTTCATCCTCATTCAAGGCACAGAAACAGTCTCGAAAATGTCTTTTCCCCTCCCTCCTTACTGCAATTACAAAACGCTGTAAGTAGAGATGACACTGTACTTACCCTGTAAGAAGTATGAGAACTATCATATATGAGAATTAACAAACACCTGACTTTCTCCTTCCCTTGTTTCTCCCACACTGCACAGTGAAATTAAGGACCTAGGGACAGGTTTAAATGTGTCTGGGAAATATTGCTAAAAGATAATTTGCAGTAAAAGGTCAAGTAATAACAATTATACAGATTTTAAAAACTGAAATGTGTTAAAGATCTTATTTCACCCATATATGAAGTGAAGGGGATTAGCACATTCTACCCCAAATGGGTCACTCTGGTAAAATAATTATTCTGAACTGAAAGCAGCTGAGAATCAACAGATGCAGGAAAAATTTTCTACCAGTCCCTTATCTACTTAAAAACAGGACATGAATTTCCCTTTGTAAAGTTTTCCTTCCTTGTATTAGGAAGAGAAGCGCACCCTTATCCCCGGAGATGAAGAATTGACATCAAGATGAGTTTGCATAAACAGATCTTACTAAAATAAACTTTATATTCTATTAATTTTCCCACATATTTCCTAGTCATTTCCCCATGATTTATCATTCCTTAAAGCTGAAAGTCCCTTTTCTTTGTTAAAATGGTTTGTAAACCCTTACGTCTAATCACTTCGTTGAGTTTCACTTTTCTATGAACCCTCATGCACATAAATAAGATAAAAATGGTGTACCATTTTTTTCTGTCAAACTTTCTTTTTTTAAATTGAATTTCTAGGCACCCAGAAGAAAACTAAGAGAGTAATAGGAGTAAAGTACCCCTGAATTGTACCCCATATCTTTAAAATAACTTCCTGACAGAGGGACCCACTATAACTGGTTCACAAGAAAAGTTACAAAAGCACAAACATATATGGCAAGCAAAAAAATGTTGAAGTGAATTGCCAATGGAGGCAAAAACCATTTTCCCCCTGGAGAATAGGGGAGTCAATTAATCCTCTATCAGATCAGACAAAATTTACATGTCTATCAGTTACCTACAACTCAAAAATGTTACGAAATAGTACAAAAATGAAAGAATGAAAAACGTTACAAAATAGTACAAAAATGAAAGAATGGAATCTGATAATCTGAGTCCATCCAGGTTGCTGTGAAGTTCATGATTTTGTTTTTCTTGGACTTAGAGTCTATAATACTGAGTGATGTATCACAAAAACAAAGAACTGAGTATGACATATTCTCACTCATAAGCGGACCTTGAACAATTATCATAGTACTGTAAGGAAAGGATTGGTAGTAGTGGGAAACTGCTGGGGGGGTGGGGGTTGGGATTGGCAGTAGTGGGAATCTGCCAGGGGAAGGGGGCCACACTTCATCAACAAGGGCACCTGCATAATGAACATTTGTAGGCCTAACGCTGAATTGTACCCCACATCTTTAAAATAAAAAAAAATTAAAAGAGAGGAAAAAAAAGAATCTGATAATCTGAAGGATGACTGTGTGTAGAGAATGTATAGAATTCTACCGAAACATACATTTTTGCTATAATATGTAAAGTAGTGAGTATTGCTTTTTGTTGACTTTTCAATTGTTAGTATTTTCTTGACTCAAGCCTTTAACAGGTTCATTATAGATCAGGGTTTTATTCCTAGAAAGATGTTTAATATTCTCAAGGTTAATGTGCTGAAAGTTTGAGGATTTTTGGAAGGGCACTTCGAGAAGCCCTTCGGGCTGCTGGAGATTGGATTTTAGGAACTAGTTTTTGAGGACTGGGAAATCAATTACTCTGCCAGCTTCCTGGATGTCAAGAATGGCCACGGTTTCACACAATGTCTGCCAAGAAATGAAGCAGTCAATGTTACCACCATTCAATAATCTTTCATGCCACTGTCCAGTTTGACATTCCCCTTCAAGAAGTCACTAGATTTGATAACTGTGCCTGAGGTATTTAAAATTTAAAAGTGTTTATCTTATATATTTTGGCAATGCCTATGTTTGCTACTATCCCCAAGGTGCTGTTTACTGCATGTGCTCTTTCTGGGGAAAAAAGATACAGTCAATTCTCATTATTTGTGCATTCAGTTTTTGCATCTACACCAATGTCTTAGTCCATTTAGCAGTCCATGCCCTCTGAAATAGTGCCCCAAAATACACCTGGGTCTGCTTGAGCCATAGTGGCGGTGCTGAGAATCATTGTGCCAGAATGTGGGAAGCAGACTTGAGGGGAGCAGAGTCTGCTATAACTAAATACCAGAGACTGGGTAATTTATAAAATACAGAAATTTTATTTCTTCTCACGATTTTGGAGGCAGAAAGTTCAAGATAAGGTACTGACAGGTTTTAGTGTCTGGGGAGAGCTGTGCCCTGTTTCTAAGATGGCACCTTGTCGCTACACCCTCCAGAGGGGATGAAAGCTGTATCCTTATATGATGGAAGAAGAGCAAATAGTGCACCTTTTCCCTCAAGCCCTTTTATAAGGTTTCTAATCCCATCCGTGAGGACTCCATCCTCATGATTTAATTACCTCCTAAAGGTCCCATGTCTTTTTTTTTTTTTTTTGAGTTGTAGTCTCACTCTGTCGCCTAGACTGGAGTGCAGTGGCCGCTCCCAGCCACCGCAGCCTCGACCTGTTGGGCGCTGGTGATCCTTCCGCCTCAGCCTTCCAAGTAACCAGAACTACAGGCGCGCGCTACCACGCCCGGCTAATTTTTGATTTATTGTAGAGATGAGGTCTCGCCAAGTTGCCCAGGCGGGTATCGAACCCGAAGGCTTAGGCAATCCACTCACCTCAGCCTCCCAAAGGCGCGGGATTACAGGCTGAGCCACCGAGCCCGGCTGGTCCCATGTCTTAACACTATCACATTGGTCATGAAGTTTCAACACAGAAAATTTGGGGAACACATTCAGTTCACGACATTGTTTCTGCTCCCTTCACAATTCATGTGCCTCCTACACACAAAATGCATTCATTCTATTCCAACATTCCCAAAAGTCTTGTTCCAGCACCAACTCAAAACCTTAAAGTTCAGTGTCTCATCTAAATTAGATATGGGTGAGATTCAAATTCAGATTTATCTTAGGGAAATTGCTTTCTAGCTGCAAATTTATGAGATCAAACAAGTTATGTACTTCCAAAACCCAGTGATGAAATAGGCATAAGATAGACATTCCTATTATAAAGGAAAGCCAGGAAAGAACAAAAGAATTGACAGGTTCCAAGTAAGTCTAAAACCCAACAAGGGAAATAATAAAACTTGAGGCTTGAGAATAACCTTTGACTCCATGTCCTGTTCTCAGGACATACTGGGACAGGGGTTGGACCCTCAAGACCCACACAGCAGTTATCATGGGTTGAAGTTGGGTATCCACAGCTCTCTCGGGTTGGTGTTGCACACTGGTGGTTCTATACTTACGGGGTCTTGGGGATAGTACAGTTTCCATGGCTCTACTAGTCATGTTCTAGTGGATGCCCTCTATAGCAGTCCTGACCCCATGGCTCTGCTCGCCATCACCCTAGTGGAAAATATCAGTGGTAGCTCTGCCCCTGTGGTAGTTCTCTGCTTGGGCCCTGGGACACTTTGAGGCATACTTTGAAATCTCAATGGAGGAAGCCATGCCCCACAGCTCCTGCTCTCTGTGGTCTTGCAGGCTCAGCACCATGTGGATGTCACCAGGCTTACTACCTGTGCTCTCTGGAGTAGAGGCACAAGTTGCACCTGGGTCTGCTTGAGCCATAGTTGACCAAGGAGTGGTATGCTAGAATGTGGGGAGCTGAGACTTGAGGTCATGTTGGGCAGTGAGCCCCAAGATCTCACAGATGCCTTGGAATGCTCCCTTGAAACTGTTCTGCCCTCAAGGCCCTGGCACTCTGGGCCTGTGATAGGAGTGGCAATCTTGAAGATCTCTGAAATGTCTTCAGGGTCATTCTTCCATTGTCTTGATGAAATAGCATCTGGCTTCCATCTATATATACTAATCTCTTTATCAAACATTTGGTTGGCTACACTCTTGGTATTCTCTCCCAGACATAATTTTTTAACTATTTTACATGGCCAAATCTTGAAGTTCTGCTTCCATTTTGATCATAAATTTTGATTTTTAATTGTTTCTCTTTCTTGCATTCCACCATAAGCTATCAGAGAAACCATGCAGTACACAGAACACTTTGCTTAGTTATTTCTTCTGCCAAATATCCTAGTTCATTGCTTTAAATTCTGCCTTTCACAGAGTACTAGGACATGGACACAATTCAGCCAGCTTCTTTGCCATTTTGTAACAAAGATGACATTACCTCTAGTTTCCAATATTCCTCATTTCCATCTAAGCCCTCATTGGAATGGTCCTTACTATTTGTATTTCTACAAACATTCTGCTCATGACCACTTACGTAGTTTATAAAATTTAGGGTCTGTCTACAGCTGTCCTTTTCTAAAACCTCACCATAATTACTTTTAACACTGTTTTCAAGGATGTTTAGGCTTTTTTGAGCATGTGTCTTCAAACTCTTTGTGCTTGTACCCATTATGCAGTTCCAAAGCCACTTTCACCTTTTTAGGCATTTGTTACAGTAGCACTCTATTTCCTTGGTACCAATATAACAAAATACCACAGTTTGGGTAATTTATAAACAAAATATATTTATATCGCACAGTTCAGAGGCTGAGAAGTTCAAGGTCAAAGCACCAGCAAGTTCAGTGTCTGGTGAGGGCTGCTGCTCTCTGCTTCCAAGGATGGCTTCTTGTTGCTACATCTTCCAGAGGGCATGGATGCTGTCTTCACACAAAAGAAGGAATGGAAGGGTAAACGAAGATGAAAATTATGTCTTCACATGACAGAAAAGTAGAAAAATGTACCCACTCCTGAAAGTGCTTACATAAAGTCTCTAATCTCATTCACATGAGCTCTACCCTCATGACTTAATCATTTCCTAAAGGTCTTGCCTCTTAATATTATCACATTGCCTATGCAATTCCAACATATAAACTTGGGGAGATGCATTCAGACCACAGACATATACTTGCTAAACATTATTTGTAACGCCAAAGTCAATATGTGAGATGTTTTTGCAGTAATTCTTGAACACATACACAAGCAGGGTGGCAAAAAATTGTAGTCACCTGGCATGCATCTTCCCAGCTGAGGTCCAACAAAGGTGTACTACACGTTTTTGTTCCAGGTCTCAAACGATAAGCAAGTGTCCTTTTCATGGTTTATTTTGGGGCACTAATTTTTTTGTGTGTACCTTTTTGTTGGTGCTACCTAAAATGGTTCCCACATGAAGTATTATCTAGTGTTCTAAGCATGAGATGGCTGTTGTGCCTTATGAGAAAATATGTGTGTTAGATAAGTTTTTTTCAAGCATGAGTCACAGTGCTGATGGTAATGAGTCAACAATGTATATTAAATAAGGTGTCTCTAAAGAGAAACACACATAAAACAAGATTTTATATTGATCAATTGACAAAATTGCTTGCAGGAACTTACCTTTGCATTTTTCTTAGAAGTACTGATTTAGTATTTGCTAATTCAGTGTTTGTGGTGACTTTATAGAATCTAAGTACTAGGAATAATGAGAATAAACTTTATCTATTTTAGAATGTGTTGTCATGTAGAAAGTGATGAGTTTTCTTACTGGTCACCAAGTAATCCTAATTCTTAGCTATTCTTCTGCCTCTAGAATTTACATCGTTTGGCTTGTTTGAAGAGATTTTTTTGTGTGTGTCATCAAGACAAGACACAGACAAGACACAGAAAAATTGAACTCAGGGAGGGAACTGTTCTTTGGTAGGATTTTTGTCTCTGCTTTTTAGAAGGAATGAAAATAAAATTCCCAAGCAATAGCCCTCTCATTCAATTCCTAGAGCTGGATTACTAATGAATTAATTGCTTGAACACTTCATCCTTAACAGTTTGCAGAATTTTAAATGGAATTATATTTATATGGCTTTCATTGCCCTCTAAATTCCGATTAGCCTTTACGTGGACACACTGGTCATTTTATTTCTTGCAGTTTTTGGAAAATTAGAAATAATACATGAGTGCTGGGCAGACTTAATCTACTTCACAACTCTATGCAATTGTTTCTTTGAGGAAAACTATGCCCCTCACCCCACCTCCCATACATTAATTGGGATGAAATGGGATCAGGGAGCAAAAGATGGGAGAAGAAGGGCAGGATGACAATATTTCAAAAGGAAACGTGTTAAACATCACTTCACAGAACAGCTTTAGATACAACAATCATTCTTGCCATTTTCAACCAGGCCCTCAGACACTGACACAGACTGATAAGAGGTTACTGTTGTAACAACACATTTTACCTTCACTTTTGACAACAAAATACAAAACAGATCGGAACTGGTAAGGGAGAGTAAACCATGGAGGTGTATTGAGCTAGAAACCTCACCGCCCTAAGGCAACCTCATTTTTGTTTTGTGCCCAACTCCCTTTGAACCATCACTCCTTTTTTTTCTCTCCAGGTATAAATAAATCACTTGACCTCTTTCTGTACTAAGAGAATAGGGTCTATTCCTAGCCATTACACAAACTTAGCTCCTTATTTTTCTTCTTTTGGGCATGTTTTGTTTTAAGCCTTATCTTTTATTGTTGCACTAAGGAATTGTCTCTTCCTTAAGAAATTCCAAACACAAGTGTATAAATGGAGACAGGAGGGGTTCTTCAAATAAATAAGAATGATGTCATATAGGAGATGATCTGATTTGGGACAAGTAAAACCCAGGAACATTGACCCCTGAGAAAATATAAGAAAGGAGTAAAGAGTCTGGACTCTACCACTCACTAACAGTATGAATTGGGGAAACTGTCATAGCTTTTCTTTTATTGAAAAATTCTATCTTATGTTATCTATCTATTAATCTATCCAATTATTTATTTATTTAGAAATAGGGTCTTGCTCCATCACCTAGGCTGGGGTGCAATGGTATGCTCATAGCTCACTGGACCACTGAAATCCCGAGCTCAAGCGCTGGCTGGGACTCCATGTGTATGCCACTATGCCTGGCTAATGTTTTAAGATTTTTCTGTAGAGATGGGGTCTTACTCCACAATGTGTGAAGCCTTAGCTGGAAAGTCTATAAAGGTGGTGTGGGGGTTAGGAGAAGGTGGAGGCTTAGTGATGAGGGCCTAGAATTATCTGAAAGCCCACTCCTACACACATCTGGTAGTTGATGCTGACTATTGGTGAAACACCATGTATGGTCTCTCTAAGTGAAGAAGAGAGGGAGACAGTTGACTTGAAACTTTATAGGTTGCTGTGCTGACTAAGAAAGATGTAGCAAAGTCGCTGGGGAGAATTTGAGCCATAGTTGGAAGATATTAGATATCTGGGTATGATCTCCCAGAAATGGGTCTGCCATTCATTCCATCTATTTTCAGTCATCAGCTAGGAGCAGCCTTGACACAAACCAGGCAAAATGGATTTCAAAGCACAGAAGCTTAGGCCTTGGTTAAGTTGACTCTCTGTGGAGGATTTTGTTAAGGTACATACATGTGATTGTCACATATGTGGTCTAATCTCTTGCCTTCAATGATTTAAAATATTTATGTTCATTTTACAAATTAGTTACTGAGGTCAAGGGATCTTAATGGATTAAGGTACTGGCACAAGGTCTCAGAGATATTAAATCTGGGAACAGAGACCAGCCCCAGCTATACCCTGCTGTTGTCTCTAGTGATATTCTCATGGTTCCCCCTAATTGAAAATATTTTTAGTGGATATTAAATTATTTTTAATTTTTAATCTGTCAAGCACTTTTCCTTTATGCTGGAAGCCACATTTCCTTTTTCTCAGCCATGAAAAAAGTCTAGTATCCTGTCTGCCTAACCACTGTGGAGTTGTCTAGGAAGGAGCCTCTACTCATGCTGAGCCAATTATGTTCTTCCCTGGGACTTTCAAAGCATGAACACCCTCTGAGTGCTGAGAGTAGAAGGCAGGGGAGCTGTTGGCAGTCATGCTCCCCACTGTGGTAGAAGTTAGTCTCAGAGAATAAATCAAAATGCACAAAGAAGCCAAGATGAGAGACGGTGACAGGAGTTTCAGTTGTCCTTGCGGCTCAGCCGCACTCCCTTTTCTTCCAGCTTCTATAGAAGATACCTCAGGATCCTTCCAATAATTTTTCTATTTTGCCTAAATTGCAAGTGAGTTTCTGTCATTTGCAACCAAGAGACTGCGACTAATACAGATCCTCAGAAATGCAGACTTTAAGATCTGATACTGTGCTTATATGATGCGGTGATTTCTCTTTTTCTCTTTTCTTTCCTTTTTTTGTTTTTTAATGCCCTTGATCGACTGTCAGGGACAAGTGATCAACATCTACATAGAAATCAGACTGTTTAACATAGCACTGGGAAGGCAAGGAAGTATGGCAGACCAATGAACCATTAGAAACTCATTACTTCTGTAGTAAGGGGATTGATCCTTTCCTTTAAACTTCCCCTAGCTTTACAATTAACCCATGTGCAATTAAATGATGATAGCATTGTGTTCACTGACAAATCTGAAGGGGGAAAAAAGATATTAACAAATCGAGCATATCAAATGAATATATGTTTAAAAATCATGAAACAAGTAGATTGGTATGAGTAAGAACAGAACAGATGTTTCAAATTGGTGCCATTGGTAATGCTCCAGTCTGTCCCTTGAATAACTAAAAGCTAAAGATAAACCTTTTTAGCATCCCAAACTCAGGTAAATGGACTACATTTCAGAAATAAGAATATCAGGGGTCAGGAGAGCTGGATTGGTTCTTAGCTTGGTCTCAAACAGGGATATGATTATTTACCTGACAGGTTCTTTGGGTCTCAGTTTTCCATGTCTCTAAAATGGGGCTAATGGAATAAATAATCTCTAAGGACGCCTATAATTCTCTTATTTTTTAAAAAAATTATTTTTGAAGAGAAAATAGTCTCCCATCTTTTAGTCTCATTTATAGAAAATAGACACCTAGGTAAGCAGGTTGATTATGTGAGGTAGAACTTTTTGTCTTCATTGGACAAATGGATGCAGTTCTTCCTGGGATGGCAATATAGTTGAATTTTCCTAATGGTGACCTATAGAGTGGTCTGAATAGCTATATTATTTTATCTTATAGCTCTGAATTTCTTTGTGCTACCCTCTAATCTACTCATATCTCTGTTACAGGACTTTTTTCAGTGACTGCAATAAAAAAGTTCAGAATGATAGCTCTGAAAGTAGCATAATACCATTTCACTAGGAATAAGGTAACAAATGATAGCTTTATAATACCTTGGTATAGCATTTTAATTTCTTTAAAGGCTTTACAATAGTTTTTCTTTTAAGTTTTACAAGTTTTCTAATCCAATATTTAAAGTTGGAAAAAGTTTTTTTATACTATAAAAAGTTGCCCATAGTTATATTTGGTCAGTTCGGGAAGAAACCAGAATGAATAAAGTTTTCTTTGAGAGAGAATTGTTTTTGAAATGCCTGAATAGATGTGTAGTGTTATGAAATATAGCTTTATCTCTACCCCGGGGCTATTTTCTTTTTGGGACCAATTTAGACAAAAAATGATTAAAAAATATCTATACAATAAAGTATAACAATTTTTGCAACTGTCAGTTGGTTTAAGAAGGGGTTTAGCAAATATAAAAGAGAAACAGGAGGAAAGTTCTGAAGATGAGGCCCCCTAGGATGGAAGAAGCTTGGGGCCTAAGAACATATATGGCCTTAGGAGAGAGATTTCCTGGGCAAGACATGTTTGATGAATTTTGAAGCACAGTAGTGTCTGATATTAAATTCAAAATGATATTTGGTCCAGCACTGTGCTGCGTTCTTTCTCAATTGACCAAAATATTTAGTAAAAACCTGCTGCATAAAATATCACTGTCTATATGTTGTCTTAGAGAATGAAGTAAGAGGAACTGTAGATCCTAGGCAAATGGAGAGGAGAAAGGAAACCAGCTGCAGGAAGTGAGAAGCAATTGGGACAATCAAGGATTTAGTGCAGCAGCAAATTGGAGTGTCATCCATGAAGCAGAAAGCAGTTCCTTACCAGAGGAAACCAAGAAGTGTAGGGCCCTCCTGGAGGCACTCAGTAAGTGGGGTGGGGGTGTGGTAAGGCTTGAGCCATTTTGTGTAGATAGTAAAGAAGTGAATTGTCTCAGAAGTCAACCCATTTTCAGCATGAGAAAACTAAAGCACAAAGAAATCATCTGACTTCTTTTTGGTTAGAAGGTTGTTATAAACAAGGAGAGAACTAAAAGCAATTTTTCTGAAGTCCAGCCTCAACATCTCTCTGCTGGAGGACGATATACTCTAGGTGATGGTTTGGGGGCAATTGTATAACTAGCTTGCATTTCTGGGCAGAGGCAATTGTTATATTACCTGTGACATGTGTTGTTCTTACACTGAGACCCTCTCCATGTTTCATCCTATCTAGTATATATGGAGTTAGCACTTGAACTTGGAATTCATATTACTGCAAGTGAAACTTACTGACTGAGAAATCCAGGTTTTGCAAACCCAGAAACTTTACAATTGCAGTGGCGGACTCTTTAAGAAGAAGACTCAAAATTTATGAATATGCAATTAGACATAAAAGTGAATATTTATCTGGAAAAAATTTTAACCAAGTGCACATTTCTAATAAATAGTTGACAAATGCCACAAACATAAAGAAATCCAGAAAAATAATGATTTCATATTATTTAGCATCCTGTCACTTATCTATATATATCTTTTCTCATTGCTATTTTGATAACTTCTTCTTTTGATAACAGCATTTTGCAATACTATTGTTTTCTTGAAAGAATATAATTTCTTGAAAGAATATAATTTTTTCTTTCCTCCAGAGGCATTGATTGATACTTTTTTATATTCCTGATAATAATAAAAATACAGATGTATACTCTATTTGTAGGACAGCTAATAGATTGATATCCTTTAACCACACATACTCTGTTTAATTTTATTTTTCCTGATTCCCATCAAAAAAGAAAGGGCATGCATCTTGTATGTTATTGATTCTATTCCTGAGTGGAAAGAAGTATTTTGATTATGCATCATTGAGAACTGACCCTATTTTTATTTAATATGTCAGATGCATACGATTATTGATGTTATTGTACATGTAAGCATCCAGTCATAGGCCTTTCCAATCCTGTTTCTCTTTTGCTATGGTCTAAGTGCTCATGCCCCCCCACCCCCCAAGTTGATGGTATTAGGAGGAAGGGCCTTTGGGAGGAGATTAGGTCATGAAGGTAGAGCCTTCATGACCGAAATTAGTGCTTTTATAGAGAGAAGAGATCCCAGAGAACTCCCTTGCCCTTTCATCATGTGAGAACAGAGTGAGAAGGTGCCATCTCTGAATCAGTAAGCAGATTCTTACCAGATCCCAAATCTGCTAGTGTCTTGATCTTGGACTTTTCAGTCTCCAGAACTATGAGAAATAAGTTTCTGTTTATATGCTAACCAATTTATGGGATTTTTTTATAGCAGTTCAAACAGACTAAGACATCTCTACTTCCCTCAAGCTATGAATCTTGGGCAGCATGTTCACCTCATGATAGCACTTCATTTTAGCATCACTGTGTCTGGGTGAGTTGTTATGGTGGGTGGTGAGTATATTCCTGGTGGAGCCATTCCGATAAGAGGAGGACTTACCAAAACGATATTCTGAAGTTACTGGGGCTCATATACATATATCACATAAGTCAAAACTAGATGTATCCTCCAGAGAAATGCAAATCAAAACCACAATGAGATACCATCTCACATCAGTCAAAAAGTCAAAAAATGACAGATGTTGGCAAGTTTGTGGAGACAAGGGACTATTCTACACTGTTGATGTGGTACATATATACCGTGAACTAGTACACAGACATAAAAAGAACAAAATTAAGTAATTTGAAGCAACATGGATGCAGTTAGAGTGAATTATAATAGAAACAGAAAACTGAATACCACATGTTCTCACTTATCAGTGGGAGATGAACACTGGATACACACAGGCATAAAGAAGGGAAAAACAGATTCCAGGGACTCCCAAAGGGGAAGGAAGAGAAGGGCAGTAAAGACTGAAAAACAACTCATTGGGTCCCATGTTCACCTTCTGGGTGATGAGCTCAATATAAGCCCAAACCTTATCATCATGCAATAAACCTATGTAACAAATCTACATGTGTACCTTTTGGATCTAAACAACAAAAAAAGGAAAAGCTCCTTAATTCAAAAAGATTAAAGAAAATAATAAAATTACAACTCCTAGATGTATCCCCAATTAAAATTCTGCTTAGCCAAACTGTAAAAACACTCATATTTATTCAAACTTTACCTAATACAGTAAGAAGTCCAATGTTGGAGACAGCAGAGAGGAAAGAAAAAACAGTCTTATCCAATTGTGATTAAAATTCTTATTTTGGCGAATTTTATAAACATATACCCTTCAGATATATTACAGCGCTCCTTCCAGAGCCTTGGAAGGAGTCTCTAGAAGTGAGAGGGATTCTGAAACTTAAACTTCGTTAGCTTGGCAAATCCAGCTCAGCTGACTGGTCAAGCAATTGCTTATCAAGTGAGTTTCACTTTGGACCCATCCTTTGGGCAAAGGTGTGTATTCTAAAATCACACTATTGCTTACTTGGGATTTTTCTCCCTAAGAGAATTCTAGCTTTTGCAGGTAGTGGTGCATGATGAAGACTTGCTTACTTTTCTCCCTGGTGAGATTGTTATGATTAGATGTGATAAACCTCATCATAACTTTAATAAGAAAATGCGTTTACCTTATTATTTGCCCAAGCTGCATGTGGAGGGTTTATTGACCATAAGCTGTGTTTACTAATTCCTCAGGCTCATGAACAAAGACGCCCATGGAAAGCTTCCTGGCCAAGTGGTTTCTGAGCAGATCAACTACTTTGCATTAAAATGCTCCAAAGAATCAAAAAAGCATGCTAACTGAGGCACAAAATTAGAGAGTCTTCCCTGGAAAAGTGAAAAGGCTTGCTGCTTCTCTGCTGCTTATTAATTGTGCTCTACAAATTTTCCCTCCTATTTTTTCTTATTTGTTTCCCTCCTATTTTGTTCTTGTTACAGTGGGTCTCTTTATTGCTTTGATGTGTATTCATGGAGAGATTTTAAAAAATGAATGAATTAACCAAACTTCTAGAAGGAAGAGATAGAGTAATTGAGGACAGATCAGTAAAAGGACTTTGCATGGGTATGGGAAAATTTAAGCGAAACTAATATAGGATAGTGATAGATCCCCTATTGTAACAATTGCAGGTTGTTACATCTGTAAACTTGAAGGGTCTAGTGATTGGGCCATTACTGAAACCTGGAGAGAGATCTCTAGTTATAGGAAAGGAACATCCCCTAAGGGGCAGGGTTGATGGCCTCTAGTAGGCGATTACTTCTATCCTACAGCCTGGCAGGGTTGAGTTAGAGGAATAAACACACTGACCTTCCTCGCCTGTGCTTTGATCTTCTGCAGGTGATTCCCAACAGCAAACCAAAGGGCAAGAAAGCCCATTGAAGTAGTAAATAAAGGCCATGTTTCTAGGGCACAAATGAAGGTTTTGAGGGTGGAAAATGGCTTAGAGGAGTAAACAGAAAACCAGCACAGAGGGCAATTTAAGTTGGAGTCTTACATTTACAAGACTGGCTCAAGAGAAAAAGATTGGCATATCCCTGTATTATCTTAAATATCTGCCTCTCCCTTGCATTTCCGTCTATGAACTTGATTGTTTTGTTTTTTTTTATAAGGAAAGACTGGTTGCCCAACTAGAGGGAAGACTGGCAGCCCAACTAGAGGGAGTGCAGCCATCAGATAGCTCTTAAGGTGTCAGCTTCATCAGGGTTTGTTTAAGCTGCCAAGAGCTATCTTTTTTGATATCAAGTTATTCTTTTGTTGGGGCTCAGTTAATGATTTCTCAAGGTATGGTGTTTTGGCATGTTAGGTCTTTCACTAAAGGAGATTGAAAGGTCTCAGAAGCAAATTCTCTCTCAGACCTTCTCTTGCCCTCCTGTCTCCCATCCTTCTTTCTCTCCTGATACAAGTTATAGAAACCAGAATTTCTCTTCCCAAGATGGGTCATAGAAACTAGAACTTCTATCTCTGAAAGCAAGCCATAAAACCCAAAAAGATCACTTTCTCTCTTCTCCCTTGAAGACCCTCATTCCAGAGGAATCTGTCTTATACCTGGGGGAAGAAATGCTACACAGAGAAGTGAAGAAGAATCTGAACAAACAGGGCTTTGCTGAGTTTTTCTCTCAGTCAATCACCATTAGATTACACCTCTTTGTCCAATCACATTTCTACATGGCTGTCCCTTCTTCATGAAACCTGAGCATAAAAAACAGTTTTTTTCTGTGTTTTCAGGTCTTCATTTCTGAAGACTCCTATGTCATGTAAGTCTTTGATTACATACATTCGTTATGCATTTCTCTTGTCAACCCATCTTTTGTTACAGAAGTGTCAACCATGATTCTCATGATGGGTAAGAAAAGGTATTACACCTGTTCGATCTCTACACTTTCTAAGGGAGACTTTAGTTGGTAAAACTAAATAGCTTAAAACTCTTCTTTTCACATGTCTATTACAAAGTGTGCCTTAATTAACCTTTACCACTTTTTTTTTTTTTTGAGTTGGAGTCTCACTCTGTCACCCAGACTGGAGTGCAGTGGCATACTCCCGGCCACCACAGCCTCGACCTGCTGGGCTCTGGTGATGCTTCTGCCTCAGCCTTCCAAGTAGCTGGAACTACAGGTGTGTGCTACCACGACTGGCTAATTTTTTGATTTATTGTAGAGATGAGGTCTCACCAAGTTGCCCAGTCGGGTCTCGAACCCGCTGGCTCAGGCAATCCACTCTCCTCAGCCTCCCAAAGCACGGGATTATAGGCTGAGCCACCGAGGCCAGCTTCCACTTTTCTTTACAGAGAAACTTGTTTATATAATATAATATTAAACCTTTCTTTTAAACATTTTTACTGGAGCAAGTCTTTCCTTATTTTAATAACAATAATAAAATGGATCTTTCATATATTAGAATTATCTTTTTCCCTATTTCAGTCAGTGATATTTCTTAAATTCCATATATTCTGGTCATTACTTATTTAGCTTCCTTGAATTTGAAGAAATATGTCAATGTTTATGTTTGTGAGACATTCGTGTGAACACATTTGTGCATTTCCAAGGATGAATTTTACTCTACTTTTCTCTAATGCCTCATGTGACTTATTCAGAAAAAATTCAAAATGACCCTGATGCAGTCTGCTTATTGAAGATTTCTTATAATCAATTTATGATCTGCCATGGAAACCATTATTCTGTGGCTTGTGATCTATCAGCAAATAAGTGTTTTGTATAATCTAGTTTTCATCCTTACTAATAATGCCTTTTCATCTCTCTTGGGGAATGTGTGAATGATCTAATTGATAACTCTATTTTTATTTATTTATTTATATTTTATTTTTAAAATGTGCAGCACAATTCAGGATTAGGTATACAAGTGGACATACAATAGGTAAAGTTTGAACCTCCTTTTGGTCCCCACTTTGCCTGGTTTGAGATCCAGTACCCTTATTGATGTTGTGTCCCTCTTGCCAGCTCCTTATCCTGCTACTGCCAATCCCTTTCTTATAGTATTATGGCAAAAAATGTTCAGAGTCTGCTTATGAGTGAGAACATGTGGTACTCTTGTCTTTGTTTCTGTGATAAATCACTGAGTATAATAGACTCTAAATCCATCCAATTTGCTGTGAAGTCCATATGTTTATACTTTATGGCTGTGTAATATTCCATTTTGTATATGCATCACATTTTTTTAATCCAGTTCAGTTTCGATGGGCAGCATGGTTGATTCCATGTTTTTGCATGAATAGTGCTGCAATAGACATGCATGTGCAGGTAATTTTTTTTTTTTTAGAATGATTTGAGTTCCTCCATGTATATTCCTAGTAGGGGGATTGCTGGGTCATATGGAAGGTCAATTTCTAGTTCTTTTAGAAATTGTCACATTGTTTTCCATAGAGGTTGAAATAGTTTGCATTCCCCCCAGCAGTATAGAAGTGTTCCCTTTTCTCCACATTCTCGCTAGCATCTGTTTGCTTTATTAGTGATTGCCATTTTTTACTGGGGTTAGGTGGTATCTAATTGCAGTTTTGGTTTTCTCTGAGGCTGAGCGCTTTTTCATGTGTCTGTTAGCTGCCCATATATCTTCTTTTGAGAAGTGTCTATTGATATCTTGCCTACTTTTTGATAGGGCTGTTTTTTTTTCTAATGGCATGTTTGAGTTCCTTGTAGATCCTGGATGTTAGGCCTTTGTCAGATATACAGTTGTCAATTTTTTTTTGCCATTCTGTGGCTGTCTTCCCCACTCTCTTGATGGTCTCTATTGCTTTGCAGAAGCTTTTCAGTTTGATGAGGTCCCATTTGTCTATCTTATCTCTTACTCTGATTTCTGTAAGGCTGTCTCCTGCATTTTCTAAAATTCTTATAGTTTGAGGTTTTATGTTTAGGACTTTGATCCATTTAGAGTTGATTCTTGTGTATGGTGATAGGTAGGGGTCCTGTTTCAATTTTCTGCATGTGGTCAGCCAGTTTTCCCAGCACCATTTGCTGACTAGGTTCTCATCTCCCCAGTGGTTGTTGGTGGAGGCTTTGTCGAAGATGAGTTGATTGAGAAATTGAGGTTTTGCTTCTGGAATCTCTATCCTGTTCCTTTGATCCATATGACTGTTCTTACACCAATATCAGGTTGTTTTGATTATTGTAGCCTTATAGTGAAGTTTAAAGTATGGAAGAGTGATATCTCCCACTTTGTTTCTTTTGCTAAGGATTGTTTTGTCTGTTTGTGGTCGTTTATGTTTCCACATGATTTTCTGTATTGTCATTTTTAGCTCTGAGAAGAATGATGTTGGTAATTTAATGGGTATTGTGTTGAATCTGTAGATGCTTTTGGTAGAAAGGACAGCTTAACAATGTTGATTCTTCCTATCCATGAGCATGGAATATTTTTCCATTTATTTGTATCTTCTTGGATTTCTTTGAGCAGCATTTTGTAGTTTTCATTGTAAAGGTCTTTCACTTCTTTGGTTAGGAAGAAATCGAGGTATTTCATTTTTTTATTTTATGGCTATTGTTAATGGGATTTTGCTTTCTATTTGGTTCTCTGACTGCTTATTGTTGGTGTATAAGAATGGGACTATCTTTTGTACATTTATTTTGTATCCCAAGACTTCATCAAAGTCCTTTATCAGAACAAGGAGGTTTTTGACAGATTCTCTTGGAGATAACTTTTTAAATGGTTTTGCAATTCTTTAATTTTACATCTTTTTCCAGGTCCTTCCATGTATTGAAAACATATAAAAATTTCTTTCTTAGTGCTTTTTTTCTTTACATTCATTTTTTGACTTTTAATAATTTCTAATGTTGGCTTTTGCTTCATGCCTGCAGTTGGGAAATAAACATGGAACTGTCTGGGAATGATAGAATCACGAATACTATAAAACAATATAATATTTTGGTGCCAAAGTCACATTGATTATCAGAATTTTTAATGTTATATATAATAAGAGGGAGTGTCAGTTAAACTATTTAAGAAGAATTTTTTTAAATAAAAGTTTAATTTTTAGGAAAAAAAAAAGCCAAGCATATTATACTATAATTTATATAAATTTTTTAAAAGTACAAACAGTACTCTATGTTGTTTGGTACACACACATACACACACATATATATATATATATATATATATATATATAGTCTTATAAATGTATAAAGACATATATTGGTAAACACTGAATTCAAAAATAAAATTACATTTGGAATGTGAAAGAGTAACATAATTATGAATGGATACACAGAAAACTTCAATTGTACTTATAATTTTTATCTCTTTTTATGTCATGTTTTAATCTGGCTATTTTCTTCTTATGTATCTTCTAGTTTACTAATTCTCTCATTAACTGTGTCTAATTTTCTGTTAGATCTATCTATTTGATTCTCAGTTTCAGTTACTATATTTTAAGGTCTATGATTTCCATTTTATAATAGTTTTCATATTTCTTCTACAATTCTTCATATAAGTGTCTAATTTTTGACAAAAACTGAAAAGACTCTGAGATTTAACCTTGCTAGGCTGACAAGTTAGTATGCCAGTGTCATGGATCCTGACAGAAGATATGAGACTTCAATATAAAAAAATTTGACTATTACTCACAACATAGCAAGATGCATGTGTTTCATGGTTACATTGGTTTCCCTTGCTCCCCAAGGCCCATAGGGGTGATGAAGAGCAGGTAATTGGATACTGCACATGCAGTGGATCTCTGTCACTGTTGAGTATCTCAAACTTGAGAAACCAAAATCTTTTATAATGGACTGCAAGCAAAAGTTTCCTTTTTCCCTGGAGGGAGACATCATCTTTATTATACTGTATAGTAAACAAACCTGTCTGTTGCTTTAGAGAGAGACATTATTATTCTTTTTCAAGGCTGTTTGTTATGTGTGTGTGTGTATGTATATACATTTTTCCCCCTCTATAATTTAATGTAATTTTAGATTAATGGCTTTATGTGTAGGTTTGTTACATGGGTATATTGTGTAATGCTGAGGCTTTGTCTTCTAGTAACCCCAACACCCAAACTGCAAGCATAATATTCAACAGGTATTTCTTCAACTCTTGTTCTCCTCTCATCCTCCCTGTTTTTTGGAGCTGCCATTGTCTATTATTTCCATCTTTATATCCATATGTGCCCATTGTTTTGCTACCATTTCATGGGTATGAGCAAGGTTAAGAGATACTGACATAGGATAGTGATGGACCCCATATTGTAACAATTACAAGCTATCACATCTGTAAACTTGAAGGGTCTAGTGATGGGGCCATTACTGAAACCTGGAAAGAGAGCTCTAGCTATAGGAAAGAGATATCTGGCAGGGGTGATGACCTCTAGCAGGTGATTACTTCTAACCTACAGCCTGGCAGGGTTGAGTTAGAGGAATAAATACCCTGACCTTCTCCTCCTCCTACCCTTTGATCTTTTGCAGGTGATTTCCAATGGCAAATCAAAGGGCAAGAAAGCCCTTTGGGAGCCCTAAGTTAGAACATGTGATATTTGATTTTCTGATTGTGAGTTATTTTATTCAGGGTAATGGCCTCCAGCTCCATTCATGTTACTGCAAATTATATGAGTTCATTATTTCTATAGCTGCATAGTATTCCATGGTGTATATTTACCACATTTTTTAAATCCAGTCAACTGTTGATGGACACTTAAGTTGATTTAATGACTTCACTATTGTGAACAGTGCTGCAACAAACATAGTAGTACAGATGTCTTTTTAGATAAAACAGTAATTTTCCCTCTTTGGGTAGATACCCAGTAGTGAGGCTGCTGGGTCAAATGATACTTCTATTTTTGTCCTTTGACAAATCTCCATACTGTTTTCCATAGGGGTTGAACTAATTTATACTCCCACCAAAACTGTATAAACATTCCCTTTTCTCCACATCCGCACTAACATCTGTTGCTTTTTTACTTGTTAATAATAACCATTATGACAGGTATGAGAGGGTATCTTATTGTGGTTTTACTTTGTATTTCTCTGATGATTAGTGATGTTGAATGTTTTTTCATGTTTGTTGCTCACTTTTATGTCTTCTTTTAAGAAGTGTCTGTTCATGTCCTTTGCCCACGTTTTAATGTAGTTATTTACTTTTTTCTTGTAGATTTGTTTAAGATTTTAATATATTTTGATATTAGTCCTTTGTCAAATGCATATTTTGAAAATATTTTCACCCATTCTGTAGGTTGCCTGCTTATTCTGATGATTGTTTATTTTGTTGTGCTGAAGTTTTTTAGTTTAATTAAATTCAATTTGTTTATTTTTGTTTTTGTTGCATTTGCTTTTGAGGGCTTAGTCATAAATTCCTTGCCTATGCTGGTGTCCAAAATACTTTTTCCCTAGGTTTTCTTCTAGGATTTTTATAGTTTCAGTCTTAAATATAATTCTTCAATCCATCTTGAGTTAATTTTTTATATGAGTAGGGGTTCAATTTCACTTTTCTGTGGCTTTATTTCTGGGTTCTCTTTTCTGTTCCACTGATTTATGCATCTATTTTTATACCAGTACCATGCTGTCTTGGTTACTATAGCTTTATAGTATAGTTTGAAGCCAGATAATGTGATACCATTTGCTTTGTTCTTTTTGCTTATACCAGTACCATGCTGTCTTTGTTACTGTAGCTTTGTAGTATAGTTTGAAGTCAGATAATGTGATGCTTCTTGCTTTGTTCTTTTTGCTTAGGATTGCTTTGGCTATTTTGGCTCTTCTTTTTGGTTCTATATGAATTTTAGAATTGTTTTTGAAAATATATTTTTAAAAATAGTTCAGAAAAAAATCTGTAAGTAATTTCTTTGCAAGATAGCCAGAAACTCAAGACACCTATTAAAACATATTTTAACAACTTCTTGAATTTTATCACATATTTTAAAATGATTTCCAATATCTGCATCTCTCTGTATCTTTTTTTATTACCTCCTTTTTACTTTTGTTTTTTAGTTCATAGCCAATCTGTAGGGGTCATAGAGGGTGCTTACAAAGTAAACTTTTTGTTGTTTTATGTCACTGAGGCCTTATGATTTGTTACTATAGCATACTGTGGTCCACCCTGACTAATTCAGAATATTATGCTTATTGTTGTTATTACTATTATTAGTGGATGCTCAACTAGTTCTTTTAGAAACAAAATGAAGTATGAAAGATTTTTGACTTATAGCAAAATATTCATGCTTCCATGAATAATACTTCTCCTCTTATTTCCAACCTTTGACTTATTGCTTTTCCAGGAAGGAGAGGCATGTTTGTGATGATATCAGGTAAAGGATCTAAAACTTTCTTCCTAGTCTTCTTCTCTCAGTCAGGACATCAATTGTTCTCCTTCTTACTGCTGTAAATTTCTGAGCACAAAGGACTTTTGTTTTCTAAAGCACTGCTATGATTGGGTAGTAAGTATGTTTAATTCTGGGAGAAAAATAATGATAAACCTAAATGTGGCAACAGGCCAAATTAGGTACTCTAATCAAGTTTACTGTCAACCAAAGATTTTTTGATAATTCATCTACCTCTATCTTCTGTTTTTCCATTGTTTATAAATGGTGCCATACGGGGTATAATTATCCAGCTTTAGTTTCAACAGGTAGGTTCCCAAAAGACCAGATTTGTAAATCCATCATGTGCTTACAATTATTCCCTATTTGGGGGACTGCTTTGCATATTGCTTCATGAACATTAATGCAAACAGACAGAGGAGAAGAAAATAGTGAAGTCACATTGAGAAGCAGATACTGAGTTTAATCATTAACTGACTAATTTCTGCATACCTCCCCCAGGGTTTCAGCAAAATGGCAACCACAAGTCAAAGACTTTTGACAACTGTTTGTGAAAAATCAGCAACACAAATGTTGAACCCACAAATAGCAAGGATCAACTGTGTGTGTGTGCTACTGTGTGAATCAGACCAGTGTGGAATTAACATGAGCTTTACAAGCCCTTAACCTGCTAATCGAAAGTCAGAGGAATTCAGGCTGGTACAGGGCTTACTTTTTTTTTTTTTTTGCCAGAGGGCCTTTCTCTTCAGAGTTTTTCTTTCTCAAGAACCACAGACATTTATTTTATTGCCACTCTACTCTGCTGCACAGTTTTTCCCTGGGCTAAGAATGGAATTACTAACATTGCTTGTTCCATACTCTGAAAATCGCTGTCAGGTGTGAATTAAATGTTTTATTTGAAGATTTAAGCTCCTTCTCATCAGTCACAAAGGGAATTTTTATGGAATAATACTCATTGGCACTAATATAATTCTTTTCATCTTAGAATCTTTAAGTGCTTTGCAACAGTTCTCTCCCTGCTATCTACATTTCAATGACTCCCATCACCCTCCATCCAGGATCTCTGACAGAAGCTGTGTACTAACTCCCTTAACTTTTCCGCTCAACTGCTTTCAGTTGAGTGCAAGTGGAAAACATTTGAATAATTGTTTCTGGGTCCCTAGAGGAAGGAATAAGACAACTTTGATGATCTTCTGACATATTGTGAATTCAGAAATCTAAGAGGGATGCTAAGGTAAAATGTGTCCCCTTGAGCTGACAGATCAACACAAGCAAGCAGCCAATCACTCCCCCTACTCTCTCATACATACACACAGTCCCACTGAAACTTTTCTTGATTTTCAAAAGACTACAAATCAGGACTTTAAATTATTCTGCATTCCCATTTGGGTGTTCAAATTATAACTATTTTCTACTTACAGACATGGCATGTTTGAGTTGGAAGAAATGGTAAACACCATTAATAATCATTAATAATTCAGCCAAATAATTCTATAGATGAAGGATGTAGGATCAGAGAGATCTGATTTACTCAAGATCAAGCACAAAGCTAATTAGTAAAAAACCGGGTTCTTGTATTTCTCACTGCTCTGCCTTCTCACAGCCTTATACCAACTCATATTCTACATTCTTCTCTTACTTCCCTTCTCCCTTCTCTCCCCCTCTTTCTCCTCCTCCTCCTCCTCTTCCTGCTCCTCCTCCTCTTCTTTCCCTTCCTCCTTTTCCTTCGCCTTCTTCTGTAATCATATAACTGAATTTTAATCACAAGGGCAAACGTTTTCAAGAATGAGGAAAAAATAGACTAATTCAAATGCAACTAATACGGAGAAGAAACACAGTCTAAACCCTCTTCCTTGTCACTGCAGAAAGTTTTTACTTGCACATTTTCTGTCATCAAAACCTTACATTATGTTGTAGAGCTTCACTCACTAATTAAGGATTCTGCAAAACATAGGTTGTCATGTGAGGATAAAGCCTGAAATGTGCCAAATCTTGAAATAAGAATGTTAGGAAAAATGGCTTCAGAGTATAATATAAAATGACCATGGACACTACATTCATCAATGAATGGTCATCCTAACCTTATATTCACCAACAGTTTTTACCCTTCTTAGCTTTACGTCATCATTTAGAGTTATATCATTTAAAAACATTTTTATTTTGTTCATTTTTTAAATCCTGTGGAAGAAGCAGTGTGAGGTGTTGACAGCCTCAAAGGCAATAATCCAAGGGGGGAAAAAAAGCCCGTTGGCTGACATTTTGAAGGGGATCTGAGTTGTATGTCTCTAACTGCCTTTCCTTAGTGGTCTAGTGTTCTTTCTTACTCCTCTGTGATTTATATAACCCTCAGTTACTGGATTGTACCTGTACAACAGAATCATATGATGTTAGTGTTGGCAAGGGGCTGAGAGATCTGAAAACCTTCACTTCATTCATGAGATTCAGAAGGGTGAAATGACATATCCAAGGTCACATTCAAATTCTTCTCTTCAGTTTGATTTACTTTGGTTATAAAGGTGGGTTGTTCTCAACCTTCTGGAGAGATGGAATTTCAATAAAAGAAGAAAGATCTTTATGGAAATTTGACCCTGGAGAATTTAAATGGAGCGGGAAATTCCAAATTATGATTCCCACAACAGTTATAACTTGGCCACAGTCAGCATGAGCATTAAAGCAGGGTCTGTGGTACTACTACATTAGTCTGTTTTCTTTTTTAGCTTTTAACAAAATTTAATTGAATTTTAGTTTATGTGTAAGCATGGTAGCCGCATTCATTTGAAGAATTTTTTTTTTACTTTTGTCAACTAAATGTACTGCCTTAGGAGAAAAACAGAAAGGACAAAAGTGACTCCAGAAAGTCAGACCTGTTTCAACAAAGGATCCTCCCTGGATGTAGGATGCACAGAACTGAGACCAGGCAGAGTGCCATTGAGTCATTTTGCCAAGCTCAATAAATTTGCTCTTGCCTGCCACAATCACCAAGTGAAGGGCATGTTTTTGCAGTCCTCATCTCTCTTAGGCATCAGAGTTTTAGGATTTCTCCTCCTCTGAAGTGACAGTCCTGTCTCTCTTGATGCAGTTTTATTTTCTGTCGATAGCTGTGTAGCACTTCTTAGAGACTATTGCAAACAATTATAGAAGTTTGCAAGGGGACAAGGGTGTTAAAAAGTCTTGAAAAAATCCGTTTGAATTTAGTTAGAGAAAAACATACCATATTCCACAAGAAAATGAACAAGTTTTGTCCAGAGTTTGAACTTTCATTCTTTTCCTAAAATCGTGCCACCTTAGTAATCATTTCTTTCTACCCAATTTACACAAGTGGAAACAGAGGTATGGAAGCAATAGGTACTTGGCCAAGATATGGAGTGGCAGAGAACAAAACAGAAGCACCTTGCTTAAAATAAAATAGAATTGCCAAAGAATGAATAAATCCAGGTTTACGAATTCCTAATTATTATTATTTTTCTTAACACTGTGATTATCTGCCGGACAGGTCTTTCCCTACAGTGCCCTGTCTCCTTTACTTTCAGATGACCCCATTAAAGTGGCCTCAGGTGACCTGTGTTCCATTTGGGACACTTGAATCCTCATTCACCAAGACAGTCCCAAGCTCTGTGTCTTTCCACATGGCTTGCACAGGCACTTCGATCAGTGTGCTAATTTGGAATTGCTGAGAGCACAACTCCCTATCTGTTTCTTTTAACACGGACATTTTTAATCAAGCACCTAATTTGGTCCTGGGGGAATTCACTCTGCTTTAATAATACATGTGACAAAATTTACCTCTTTGCTTTCAAAGTTGTTAATTATGGAGTCCCTTTCAAATGAGGTATCGTGGACAAGAAATCATCCCCTTTTCATGCTTATATACTCTAATACTGGGAAGTAATACGCCGTGAAGAGTTATGAAACACTTCTCCACATGGACAGTGGTGCCTCGGGAGAACCCAACTGGATCGTCATAAGGATGTTTTGGTGATGGGTTTATTTCAAGTTGTTTCTAGATTATGCTGCAGACTTTACGTAACCCTGTAGACTTAACCTGATTTCAAAGCAGTGAAAGAGGAGCAGGTTCTGGCAGGGAGACCTCAGACAGTAGAGTGGGTTAGGTCATTTATATCTTTAAGGAAGTAGAATCAGTTTCTTCAAGGGAAGACAGGTTCCATATGACTTCTACCATGAGCATAGCCAATTGCAGGTTGCTCCAGGCTTCTGGTGAACTTCCTGGTGTATTCTCAAACTCACATGTGTTGTGAATTCTTACAGTCACTAAAGCCATTACTTTTTACTTAATAAATTAGCAGCAGGCATTCCAAAAGATTTGTAACAGGGCCTCTGGTCTTCAGATGTACAAATGCACTTTAAACACTGATGTAGTTAAAAAGATTTAAAGAATCATCTAAATTCTTGTGTCTTAAAAACAGCAGAACCTAGCCAACACATTTGCACATTAGCCTCAAAAGATGGCTTTTAGTGGCTTAGTTCCAGAGCTTCTTCCATTATTTTCCCATTACTTGAAATGATTACTGGGTTTTACACAGACTTTGGGTGCCATACAAAATATTTACTTTAACTGTCTATGGGAAAATGTCCTAGAAAATATGATTGCTCAGGAGTTGAAGTGTGAAATAGGTCTTCATGAGGTGGGCATTTTATGTACTCAAAGGCATGTTTAGTCTTGTACCAAAAGCAAGAGCAAGATAGAGGATAGCAAAGAAGTACTTTCCACTGTTTTTTTTTTTTTTTTAAATAAACCACAGACTGAACTCAGATTTACTAGACATTACCTAGTGGGAAACAGTCTGAGAGGGTCAGTGCCGTGTAATTTTGCCTTCATACCATCAGAACCAAAAGAGCAGGTAAATTTTGAAACACATGGGTGATGCTAATTTACCTTTTGGGAACTGACCTGATAAGAGAAATGCTGCCGGTAGAAACTAAGTATTGTGCAGAGTAATAAAGCTGTGATTTAAAAAAGGGTGAAGTCTGGTTAGTTTGGGGCTAGACAAGGATGATTGAGAGCCACTATGTCAGTATTTGTTATGTAAGAAAAAACTATGGTGACTTTAAAAGGTTCCAGGTGTGGGTAATTCACATAGCCACCACCAGTTTCCTATGAAGAGTTTGGAGAATATAATGACAAAAGACACTTCTCTTCTAACTTCTTTTCTTTTTTCTTTTTTGGATGAGATGGTAGAGTGCAGCATAGAGTAAGGGAGCGAGATCCTTGGGATCTCTGGAGGCTGGTGGTGGTTGTAATTCTGACACCAAATTATCGCCACTACTTTTGGACATTTAGAGTATTTCCAGTGTTGCACAATGCTGTACTAAATATTCTCTTACATGAATCTTTTTCTTTGGAATAAATTCTAATGCTAGATAAAAGGTGCTTATCTATAAACCAAAACTAATCTATTCTATTACCAAAACTAATCCACCACATTATTCTCTTGCCAGTTATATATTTTTGCCCATTGCATTACAAATTCTCCCCAAATGAATATAATAATAAATCAAAATCAAGATCAATATAAGAGTTTTGAAAATGATTAAGCAACGACAAAAGATACGAATGCTGTCAGAAAAATTTATATGACTTAAAGTATTTTTTGTAGCTATTTAATTTATCTATCACTAATATTTTACCCAAGATTAGTATTAGTATGTGTGTATATATGTATGTATATGTATTATATATATACACACACATATGCATGTATTTATATATACTTATATGTACACACATATATATACAGATATATGTAATTTGTTTCCCTTTTCTCTCTTTAATGCTTAATCCCCTGGTTTTATTTACTTATGTATTTATTTATTTTGAGTTGGAGTCTCACTCTGTCACCCAGACTGGAGTGCAGTGGCACGCTCCCGGCCACCGCAGCCTCCGACCTGCTGGGCGCCGGCGATCCTTCCGCCTCAGCCTTCCAAGTACCTGAAACTACAGGCATGCGCTACCACACCTGGCTAAATTTTTTGATTTATTGTAGAGATGAGGTCTCACCAAGTTGCCCAGAAGGGTCTCGAACCCACGGGCTCAGGCAGTCCACTCACCTCAGCCTCCCAAGGCGCGGGATTACAGGTTGAGCCACCGAGCCCAGCTCCCCTGGCTTGATTTAAATAATCTTACTCTGTAAGAGTTTTCATCTTTCACTAACCTTTTTGCAATACTTCAATGATAGACACCAACCATGTTTAAGTATAACAGGAATGTTAGATCCTGTCCCTAAGACTCTGGCATTACGATGAAAACTTTATTTTTCTTCTGAGACAGTATCTCACTTTCCCAAGTTACAGTGCAGTGATGCGATCCTAGCTCACTATAGCTTCTACCTCCTCGGCTCAAGTGCTCCTCCCATCTCAGCCTCCCAAGTAGCTAAAACGTAGGCATGTGCTTTCATGCTCAGCTAATTTTTTGATTTTTTGTAGAGACAAGGTCTCACTATGTTGTCCAGTTGGTCTCAAACTCTTGGGCTCAAGCAATTTTTCTGCCTTGACCTCACAAAGTGCTTGTATTATGAGTTAGCCATAGTGCGCAACTCAAAAATTACTATTATAAGAAAAATAAAAAACCCAAAAAACTCTCCAACAATGTCTAAGCTCTCTGAGCGGTGTACATTCTAATATAATATAATATATACATTTCAATCCCTTTTTTTTTTTGGGTTGGAGTCTCACTCTGTCGCCCAGACTGGAGTCAGTGGCCGATCCCGGCCACCGCAGCCTCGACCTACCGGGCTCCGGCGATCCTTCCGCCTCAGCCTTCCGAGTAGCCCGAATTACAGGCGCGCGCTACCACGCCCGGCTGATTATTTGATTTATTGTAGAGATGAGGTCTCGCTGCTCAGGCGGGTCTCGAACCTGCGCGCTCAGGCAATTCACTCACCTCAGCCTCCCAAAGGCGCGGGATTACAGGCTGAGCCACCGAACCGGCTTCAATCCCATTTTTATAACAAGTATTCCCAAATTCCATTCTAATCCTTCTATCAGCCAGAATGTATGTAGAAGGGATCTTAAAAGGCATAAGGCCATGTTCTTTATTCAAATTGAAACCAGAGAGGTCAAATGGCTTGTCCATCTTTGCACAGCTCTTTATAAATAAACGTAGAGAGTTCTGGAGTACCGAATGCTTATAAAAATTATCATGGTGAAAAATTAAAAGAGGTGATATGTGTGGCATGCATGGAAATAAGATATTAAGTGATTTTCACTGCGTCCCTTCTTTAAAAAACCTACATTAGGTTTGTCTAAATAAGACAAATAATTAAATAATTCCCAGACCTGTATTTGCTTCATCTCTCAGGATTTCAATTTTCTCAACTGTAAAATTAAAAAAATCTTAGATAGAATTAAACCTTAATTCTTTTATGAAGTTAATATTCAAACAATTTCTCCAGGTCATGCCAATGGCTTGTAGAAAGTCTGTTGTATGGACAGAGCATTATTATTATTGCAAGTCAAAGGAATATCACGATTTTCATCTTTGCACATTTTTATTAATTGCCCACAAGCAGAAATGGTAGATTAAATGCCTGAATTTTATGTTCATAGTCATATGACAAAGCCAGAGTTTAAATGTAATGTTGAAGAAAAAGCATCATTGCACTCTCTTGAATTTGGAGTTGAGTCCTCTGATAGAAATTATTATACTTTATGGGGCAGAAGATGAAGTTTGTTCTCAGAAAAATGTTAAGATTTCTTCAGCCAAAATGATTTTGACAGATTTTCAAACAACTTCACAGGAGCTTTTCGTAGAGCACAGAGTGTTTTAAGTCAATCATCAACCAGTCAGTTTTCTTTTCTTTTCTAGATTAGTTCTACAAAAGGGCAGAGGATAATGACTCTGACCTCAAGAAGTTCAGTGTTGTAAGTGGCAAGTATATAGATAGTAATTACAAAACAACTTGATAGGTTAGGAAAAAGAGATGAGATTAAAATATAAAGGAATCAAAGGGTCCCATTTATCCCAGAGGAGAAGAACAATGAAGTCCAGTTTCTAGGGAAAGAAATACCTAGGGATGTGAAGTGATTTGCCAAAGGTGCCATCACTAATTAGAGTAGGTATTAGAATTTCACAGTCAGTCTCCTTCCTGAGTGTTTAAGTTCTGACTCCAACTTGAGATGCAGGAATCTTAGATGATGCAGTTTTTCCTCTGCCTTATGTAACCTCCTTATGTGTGCTTAATATTCGTCTATAAGAGAAATGTAAGTATCTTCAGAAGGGCAGTTATCGCTTTGGTCTCTAATTGTTAAAACTCCTCTTTTTAAAACAATGATTTGGTGTTGTCAAGGTATCTTCTTCTGAAAAGTACTTCAGAGCTTCCTGGTTTCAGGACACGTTGTCTTTCTTCTCTCTCTCACTTGATACATCTGAAGGAGGGAAAAAGCAATGTGTAATTATTTGCTGCCAACAATAATCAAAGCACATTAACTTATTTTATTATTAGTTCATGCAGAACCATATTTATGAAGGTAAATCTATTGTCTTTATAAAGGCGTGCAAGGTCAAATAGCCACATTTTTTTTTTCTGTGTTGCTATTTAGTCACAATCATTCTTTATTTCTCAACATTGGTAATCCATTAGGTCATCAAGGGCAGAGGTAATTTTTTACTTATTAGTTTTTTCATGTCTCCAGAATATCAGGAACATAAAAAAACACAATATATTTTTGTTGATTGCATGGATTAAGGAATTAAGTCAATACATAAATATAGAGCTTATTGTATTCATTATTTCATTTGATCCTAAGTATAATCAAATCTCTCTTGACTTTCACTTAATAGATTCCCTGGGTTAAAAACTCTGTTTTTTTCACTCTGTTAAACTTTGGAGTAAATAGAATTAATGACCACACTTATTCTTCTGTTATAGAATTGTGCAACCACACTCTTGACATAGCCTAATGATGGATGTGGTATACTTTCCTTCTCCATGACTTTGGACTTGGCACATGACTTACTTGGGCCAATGGGATGCTGGTAGATTTGATGTAAGAGGAGACTTGAAATGTATTTTTATGGTTTAGCTTGACTTTCTTGTCCTTCTGTCACTATGAGAAGAGTAGGTCCCAGGTAGTCACTACACCTTCATTTTTATTGGAATCTTGAGTAAGAAACAAAAAGCATGCCTTATTCTAACCTGCAGTCTGAAATCCAGCTCAGCTGAACCCTAAAGGGTCCAGAAAGTTGTGAGAAATGTAAATATTTGTTGTTGTAAGACATGAAGTTGTGTGTTTATTTGTTATTGGAGCATTATTATGGCAATAGCTAACAGATATGGACATACTGATGCCTCTAGTATGCTGGAACATGCCTGAAAATTAAAACCACTAGCTGCTCCCACCAGTTGAGTTTTATACTTACTAAGAGTCAATTGTCTTTGTTCTCTGTGTATCAGTTGTGCCCATTATTCTAATCATGTAATATACTTAATGTTATATAAACCAATGAATCATATGTTGGAGAAGAAATTTGTCTCTATAAAACTACATTGAATGCTTTTAAAACATTTGATAAAGACAACTTGTCAAAAAAATAAAGTCAAAATAGGTGTTGGTAAGAGTTTTTAAGTGACTGCAGAAAAATAAATCTCTAGAAGGATCTTGTATTGAGATTGCTCTATAACTGCCTACTCTCTCTTTTCTTTAAAGAAATTAAAACTGAGAGTCTTGGATGATGCAATATACATGGTATTATGCAGGAAGAAATTCCTTTCTTCATTCTTTATATATTCTAACACTGTCAGTATAAGTTACCAGTGTTAGAACAGTCTTTTTTCACAATGAATATATAAAGAGTAGACTTTCCTTTTCAGCTGCTGCCCCTCTTTATATGCCTAGATTTTATTTTAGTTTATAGATTTGTAGTTTGATTAATAGTCTTTGCCCTAAAGAAGGACTCTCCTTAGTACAGATTACAGTTTCCTAATTTGTTTACTACGTTGCGTTTTTTCATAGCAGTTGACTGAGTTTTATGAATGATGAGAACTCGTGGTTATTCAAACTATTTTGTTGTTGTTCCCACAAAATTACACCCCAGAAACATTTGGATTTGAACAATTCTTTGAATGAAAAGGAAAAGTCAGCCATAGCTCCCTGATTTTCACCCGACTTTTTGGATGCCACCAAATAAAACTACTATGTATTTTATTTACCTGGAATCTTAAATGTTTGCAATTTATGCACGATACAGAGCCAATTATGGAGAAAAAAATTCCTAACATTTTCCATGCACCTGGACTTGGTTTTGAGTTTGGGAAAATTTGGATTTGTTTCAGATTTTTGAAGAAAATATTGTATATATTGATTGATGAAATATGCTGCTGGAAGTGGTTTTTGAGATGTTGATGGTCACCTCCTTGGAACAATTCTGAGATGAATGTTTTGTGGCATTTTAGGATCAAAAATCAACCTATAGGTGATGACATTCAATCCCCATTGACTATGGTTGGAATTGAAAAGAGAGCGCCAATTGGAAAAGCAAGTTTCACACCACATTACCCATAAGTCAACTGATTGGAGTGTAAGGACTAACTACACAAGAAAATCCAAGAGCCACTCAGCTCCAGCTCACCAACAGTTTGGGGCACATGTGAGTAATTTGGAAAGGAAAGGAATTCTGACTCAGATATTGGGTTATTTCAGTTTCAAAAGTGTCAGTTCTCACCTGGACAGAAAAGGTAGACAAGAAGGGTTTGGCTTTAATAAAGTACATGAACTCTAGACAGTTTTAATACAATGAGATTAGCACAGGTCTATAAAACAACAAATTCAAAGACACTAAAGAAAATCAGGCAGTGGCTTTCAAGGAAATTGAATATAATCTTCCACTTTGGGATATTATTTTTCTTTAGGGTTTCTTCAGATTTTGAGAAATAGGGGAATTTAGATAATTTGTTCCAGGCAGATATAAGGAAATTCTTAGATTGGTAGTATGAAAAAATAACATGAAAAAAAGTGATTGTGGGTACAGTATAGTGACCTTTATAAATGTGTATGGCACAACTAAAAAATAGAAGGCTGGTAAAGAACCTTGAAACCCAAAATTGTTGTTCTTATTTAATTAATAAACCAACACCAGAAAATGTACCCGTGAGGTTGGTTTAATATTACTGATACAACGTGCGTCAAGCATGACTGTGTTTGAGGATATCCAAGTAACAACAAAAAACAACCAAAATGCAGTAGGTATAATACAGTGAAAAAGTTTCTGGAATAGGAATGAAAAGACCTACACCTGAGTCCAGTCTATATTACTTTGAAGTCCTAAAACGTTTGAGAACATATTTGAAGCATCATGCCATTATCTGAAATTTCTCAATATATCAAGCTTCCTCAAGTTGTTAAGATGTTGCAATAGAATACCTGAATGCAATCTGTATTATTATTATCATTTTTAATTGAAGACTCACTCTGTCACCCAGACTGGAGTGCAGTTGCACGCTCACAGTCACCACAGCCTCAACTTGCTGGGCTCAGGCAATCCTTCCGCCTCAGCCTCCAAGTAGCTGGAACTGCAGGCGCATACCACCATGCCCAGATAATTCTTTTGATTTATTGTAGAGACACGGTCTCGCCAAGTTTCCCAGGCTGGTCTCGAACTTCTGGCCTAAGTCAATTCTCTGTCCTCTGCCTCCCAAAATGCTGGGATGACAGGCGTGAGCCACTGTGTCTGGCCCCAGTCTGTATTTTCATACCAGTTTATATTTGATTAGCACTTGACAATCAATCCAATGATACAAATGTTGGCTCATTTGGATATTCATTTACTACTTAGATATTCCAGTGTCTCCAGTTGTTTAGGGGAATTATTTGCTTTTAATAACAGGGGTGCTTGTAGACAACCCTGGCAGCTGCCACATTGATACTGGCAAAGAAGGAACTTCATTGGGCTCTGGCCATGCTGACTTTGCACAGGGTTCGGTGACCTTCCACCCCTACAGTTGATAAGCATTCTTGGAAAGGAATAGCTTTATTAAGCTCTCTGCTGACAGGCTGCCCTTTATGATCTGAGCAGATGGTAGTCACTGCTCTCTGCCTCTTCCCTCCTACAAGCCCAACTGTCTTCATGCCTACAGAAATCAAAGTGAATAATACATAGCTATTGGTAGCAGATAAACACAAACTCCAGCCCTTTTTCTATTTTAATTGGCCCCTCAAGCAGGAGAACAAGAAGAGAGTGTCAGCACCAACACTCAGCCTCAGATATGAGATGCTTTGTCTTCTGCATATGGAAACAAAGAGTCCTTTATTCTGCTCTCAGCGTGATTATTTTTCCTGCAAAAAGGGTTGGGAGCAGTGGATATAGACAGACTCCATCCTTGTTTGATTGTATCTCATCACATCTCCGTTATTTCTTTTGCTTCACGTTAATTATCTTCCTAGTGTCTCTGCCTCAGAAATATTTGTAGATACTTTTATGAATACACCTTCTCAACTGAAAGCAAGCCAAATGCAGTGGTTAAGTAAATGGGTTTGGAATCAGACCTAATTAGTTTTCTCCATTTATTTTGGGACACACTGCTTAACATTGGGACAGCTCTCCCAAGACTCAGATGCCTCAACTGGAAAAATGAGGAGGATAATACACCTTTCTCAGTGTATTGTGGGCCCATTAAATGAAACAATCACTCACATGATTACTCAGTCCAAGACAATATACTGAAGTGCTCAATAGAAGTTTTATAAAAAATTTTTGATTTCTTGTAACTGAAGCACTTAAAATTTCCCAATTCCAGGCAGATTTGAGCCTTCAGTAATTTATATGCGGCAGTATATGGAAAAAGATTTTGATATTCATTTTGATGAATATCATCAAAGTTGATGGTCCCTCCCAGCTAAGAGATTGAGAAGGTAGCTTTATTTTACTTTATTGTTTTGCGAGGGAAAATTACAGCTTGAATGACAAAGCCTAAACACCACATAAAAGGAAAGAGCTAACTATTTGTGGAGTTTTCTTTTAAGGCCATCTTAGGAAAACATGGAGTCAGCGAACTTTCCAGCTCATCATGAATTCCACAGTTTGAGAAAGTTATGTTAATGTGCACTAGATGATGGTAATGTTTTAGGATAATCTATCTGCTAAAACATTTCTGTGTCATCCATTAAACTTGTTACTCAGTGGGATATCCATACAATTGATGAAAGAACCAGCAGTCTCCCTGATTTCCATTTGAAGTGAAATACATCTTCTTGGTAAATTTCAGCATTAAGATTTTATTTTCTTAAAATAAAGTTGGATTAAAGTAGTGAAGAGAAAGGGTGATGATGGAGACAAAGTAAAAACAAATAGTACTTCTTGTGCTCACTCCGTCTGTTCTCTCTGACTGATTATAAACTCACATTTCTGACATGAAAAAAGTTTCCCCTTGCTTTATCTTTTCTCCCTTACTTTTCCTTTCTTTTTTTTTTGAGTTGGAGTCTCACTCTGTCACCTAGGCTGGAGTGCAGTGGCATACTCACGGCCACCCCAGTGTCGACCTGCTGGGCTCTGGCAATTCTTCTACCTCAGTCTTCCAAGTTCTCCCTCTCTTTTATGCTCCACCTCTTTAGATAAACTTGGCAGGTAACCATATCATTATAGGAGAATGAGCTGCTTTTGTTTCTGAGATTTTTAACATTTCATATCCTACAACCCAAATTAGTTGCTAAAACTGGCAGAGTACTTGGTGGGCCTCAGTGTCCAGAGACTAGAGAATGGGTTGGTTGGAGGCATATCTGGCTTACCTTCATTTAATTCAAAGGCCAGCATGACTTTTGAAATTAATACATGCCACCCTTCACACAAACCTGACTGAAAATAGCTGAGAAAGTAGCTGAGGAGGGTGGGGGGCATTTCACTGTTGGGACAATGCCAGCATCAGTCTGACTTTTTGTCCTCTTTTGTTCTGTGATGGACCTTCATAAATGAGAGAATAGAATCACCCTTGAAAGGATTTTTTTCTGATGTACTGCAATTAAAAAAAAAAAGATGGACATTTGAACAGTTGTATAAGCCAAGGCTATGAAAGCTGTAATTTGAAAAAACTACATGGGTGGCAATGCTGTTTAAGAAGAGAAAGGAAAGATAATTATGGGAAAAAAAATCCCAGACACACAAATCAGAAGTACTAATTACATAAGATGGTTAATTTAGGAAATATGGCTGAATTACAGTCCAATCTCATGTGACTCAGATCTTTTTTTTTGAGTTGGAGTTTCACTTTGTCGCCCAGGCTGGAGTGCAGTGGCACATTCACGGGCACCACAGTGTTGACCTGCTGGGTTCCGGCAATCCTTTCACCTCAGTTTTCCAAGTAGCCAGAACTATAGGTGCACACTACCATGCTGGGCAAATTTTTAAAAAAAAATTTATTGTAGAGATGGGGTCTCACCAAGTTGCCTGGGCTGGTCTCAAATCCGTGGCCTCAGGCAATCCACTCACCTCAGCCTCCCAAGGTGCTGGGATTACAGGCTGAGCCAGGGAGCCCAACTGTGACTCAGATCTTAAAGCAACAGCAAAATAATCTCAGACCCTGGGACAGTCTGGCATAAGTTTTAGATTAAAAAAAAATAATACTAGTAATAGCTAATACTTATTGAGTGCTTACTATATACTCTATATACACTGGATATTTTGCTTTAGGATGTTTTAACCTATTTATTTCTTAAGTCATTTTCTTTTTTGAGTTGGAGTCTCACTCTGTCGCCCAGACTGGAGTGCAGTGGCTGCTCCCGGCCACCACAGCCTCGACCTGCTGGGCTCTGGCGATCCTTCTGCCTCAGCCTTTCGAGTAGCTGGAATTACAGGCACGCGCTACTACGCCCGGCCGATTTTTTGATTTATTGTAGAGATGAGGTCTCGCTGCCCAGGCGGGTCTCGAACCCGCGGGCTCAGGCAATCCACTCACCTCAGCCTCCCAAAGTGCTGGGATTACAGGCTGAACCACCGAGCCTGGCCTTAAGTCACTTAAGTTAAGTATTATAGTGTCATTTTTTTTTCATTTGTCAGAAAAGACAACTGAGGCACGACAACTGAATGGTTACTTTATCCAAGAGTCAGGACTGTAACCCAGGTGTTTCTGACCAGAAACCATCTTTTATTTACCAGATGCTCCTTCTCAGATAATAGTAGTATAATTCTGCAAATAAGAGAGTTTTCTCAGGGAGCAAAAGCATGAATCCAGAATCTTGACTTAAAAAAAAACAAAAACAAAAAACAAGGAAGCTACGAGGAACCTAGGCTCCTGCCACCTACCTTTGTATAATATCCTAAATTTTTGTTCTTATCATTCTGGGGCGTGTATTACTGCTGACCACCTTAAAATTACCAAAAATCATCTTTATTTTTATTTATTTATTTATTTTAGTTGTAGTCTCACTCTGTCACCCAGGCTGGAGTGTAGTGCCATGCTCACAGCCACCACAGCCTCGACCTGCAGGGCTCAGGTGATCCTTGTAGAGATGAGGTCTTACCAAGTTGCCCAGACTGGTCTTGAACCCGTGGGCTCAGGCAATCCTCTCACCTCAGCCTCCCAAAGTGCTGGGATTACAGGCATGAGCCACCGTGCCTGGCCAAAAATTATCTTTAAAGAATTATTTAAAAAGCAATGCAATGTTATTCCTTAATAAACATTTAATGTAACACTTTATATGACTAGAATAAACAAAAATTAAATTTATCTTTGAGATGCTTAAAGATGTATCCGAATGAGTAATTTGGAAGAACTTTGCCTTGGAGGGAAAAGACATCAATGTCTTATTTGTTTTTTGGATTCTAACCTCATTTCTATTCTTATCTATTTTTTCTTCTCCCCCTCCTTCCGAAAAGTTTAGAATCAGAGAGATGTAGAAACTTCCATCTCTATGTGAATAGTGTCTTTCCCCTTATCAAGACCAACTCCATTTTATCTCTACAAAAATATATTCACTGGTTTTATCACAATGACTTCAATTTTTTTTTTAGCATCTCAAATATTTATACCAATTTGTCAGCAGCAAGTATCACTGACAGGTGGAAATATAGTATTATTTATGCTGAGATATCCAATTTTTACTTGTTTGGTTGCTTTCTTGAAAGATGATGCTTTGGAAAAGCAAATACAATATTTATCATTGTTTGGTTGACTGCAAGAGATGAAGTTTGCTCTCTTTGCTGTGACCCACTTAGTTCATACAGCAGAGCTTTGGTAAACACCAACCCCATCCCCCACCCCAACCCCAGTGCTGGAGAACCCTAGCACTGGAGAGATGTTTGCAAACCATTCTTTGAAAGCAGAACAGTTCTAAGGTACACTATTTTAATACAGTACTGGAGAATCTACCCTGGACAAGTTGCAACTTGTTTAAAAATCAGTGCAACTTGTATGTTACTGAATATTTGGAGATGGAAAGAGGAGAGAAAGGGTGTGAACAGCAGATGGAAAGGAATAAGATGACTAATGGAGGTTCAAAGAAAGAGTACAGAAGACTGCCTCTCTATATTTAGCCCCCACCATAGCGTTATTATTTATAGAATATTTTGACAGTTGTCTTATTCAATTATTCCATTTGTTGAGCACATCTTATTGGATGCCTTCATACTCCCTGATTCTTAACTCAAGATTTGATGAATTATATTATTTGAACAAACCATCCTTTTGTTAAGTTTGATTTTATTAAGTTGTTTAGTCTGAGATGCTCCCTCTTTGTGTTTTTCAAGATGCTGTGGCCATTGATTATATCCTGCTTTTGGAACTTTCTTGCCGGTGACTTGCAGGTGACACAAAGTGAGTGCTCCGATCCCCTGGTCTGGCATCTCAGAGAACATAATGTTGGTAATGAAAATCAAGGACATAGACTTGCCGTGTAAACAGCAGCTTCCTGTGAATGCACTGTACAATACATAAAATGCTATATTAGTTTCTTTTTGAACATTTACTTTTAGTCTAAAACCCCCAAAGAGTACTGATAGCCATAACCAACTACTTGGTGCATTGCATCAAAGTAATGAAATCCTTCTTGCCTTGCATTTCTTAACGTGTCAGTGTTAGACCTAACAGGGCAATTGGCATTGAACTTGGCTTCTTACATATACAGGTGTGATATGAGACAGAACCTAGGATGTGGGTTTAGTTAAGCTTATTTTAAAGATATTATTTACCTTCTATTTTTGTTCATTAGGTTGAAAAGAAACATCCTCAAGCATGATGACAAAGAGAAAACAGGTACTTACTTTCTCTCTATTTGTCTTTGGCCAATTAGTCAGTCAACTGAACAATTTTGATTTAGTACACATAATATGTGAGTGCCATTTTTGTAAATAATGGTGGACACGAAAAAAGATTAAGTTCTAATATTTAAGAAGTGAGGAGGTATTGGTCAGGTAAAACTAAATCAACTTGAAAAATCCTGACTGCCATGTAAGTAAATGGTAACGCTGTGGTTCAAAGGTCTTGAGGAATTATTTCACATTTTGTCATTGCAAGCAAGAGACGCTGAGTCTGGAAGATTAAGTAAAATGGAGTTTATTTTTAAGTTATCACATAGCTCACAAAATTACTGGGAGAACAGAAGAACAGAGCTGTGTGCCTCATTCGGAACACGACTGCTGAGCAAGCTGCTGCCCCTGCTGCCAAGCACCAGATTCTAGAGTTGGCATGACTGCTAATTCTGGACCAGATAGTCAACCTTGCATCCAGTGCCACATCTTCCACCATGAACAGAGAGAGAGCTCCTCATCCCTTCTGTCTTGCATCAAAGTCAAACTGGGTCAAAGTCAAATGAATTTCAACTTTATCAGCAGAACCTTGGTCAATGGAAGGCATGCTGAGAAAGCAATCAGTTAACATTTTCATTTCTAAAGGAAGTCTTTGCTGTTCACCAAAACTAGTAAACAGTGAAATTCTCCAAACATGAAAAGAAGTTCAGATGCTGAGAATTCTAAATAAGTGATGAATTTTCACTATAAAAATCAAAGTAAATATTGTCCTCCAAGGATTCTTGATCCATATATACCTATGTTGGATATGGTGAAGGAACTTTCGACTTTATATTTATGATCTATTCTTCGTAAGGTTACATTTATCTAGCTAACCATTCAATTTTTATCCTTCTACGTCATCTTATTGTGTGAGGGGTTTCCACACATAGGCGATTTTCCTTTTTAGACAGCAAACAGAAAACGATTGGTCTGATGAGTTGTGACTGGAAGAAATACCACTTTTTAAAGATTTGCGTATTTATTATGGAAAACATTCTACGGATGACAGAAAAGTCTCTTTTTAAAAAAATGTAACGTGTTCTAACCAAAGTAATATCTTTTAATTAAAGATTTCAACCTTTTGGATTACATAAAAAGGAAGAATAAGTAAAAAACCTTTAGTGAAGCATCACTAATATCAAGTGGTATAGCAGAGCATACAGCACTGGAAAAAAAAAAAGAAAATTAAAAATTGTGCTCCAATGAAAACAGAAATATAGCTTGGAATATTTTCTAACATTTCCATGTAGTTTCTATAGTGAACAAACTGTAAAAATGCACGTTTGACCTAGGTGTTATAAAAGAAAAAATGATTTTTAATATGATAAGCTTAAAGAATAAAATATACATGCCAAATCATCTAGTATTTTACTGGTGCATTCAAAAGGAGATACTTTATAAGTGCTGAAACTAAAATAATGTTTTGCTAAATGCTGATATAATTTTATTTAGAAATCTCATTGGATAGACAGATTTAGGAATCAATATTGATGCTACTGGCTTAAGTTCAAAGTCACACTTGTAGAGGGCACCACAACCACTGACACCATAAACAACTTCAGAGTGAGCAGAAGCATCATTTTCTCAACCTTGAAAAGAAAAGACTAGTTAGCATAAGGAAGGAGGATAGATTAGGGACTGACGCTGTTGTCCCAAGGCGTGCATTATCTATTGGCTACTCAACTCAACTGACATCCACGTGGCTAGGATTTTATGGCCTAAGAATCAGTAAATGCCAAGCCTTATAGAATGTCCCAGTGACCACAACTCCTGTGCAGAATTGGGTTGTTTTGCTTCATTATGCCATTTTGCAATGTTCAATAACCTATTCATCTCATATCCCTCTAGTGGGTCCTGGCTTGAGGATCCACTAGATGGACAGTAAATAACTAAACAAAGTACTAGAGTTGGTGAACCCAAGCTTTGCAACTTCCTTTGTGCTTGCAAATACAGTTTATATTTAGTCTTTTCATCATCTGTGGTCTAAGAACCAATTCTTGGCCATGTGCATGCCTGCCAGGGTATGAAAAGAGGTTTTACATTTTTCTTCATGGGTGTTTATGGTCCCATTTACTCATGTCAAGTTTATTTACCGAAGAATTTGTGGTGGAAGGGCACACATGGCAAAGCAAGTGATTTTCTCACTGTACTTACAGTTTTCTTGGGATCCACGTGGTCTATCAGCAATACAGCAGGAGCCACTCAGAGTACATTTTGGTAGTTCTGGCCTTCATTGCTTCTTCATCTAATTCAGTTCTGCTTTTATCTTTTATATATCAGGACTTGAGTTTAATATCTTTTTTTTTTTTAAAGAATCTTACAGAAAAAGAAAAAGAAAACACACAAAAACTTTTGGGAGTTCACAGGCAGAAAGAAAAATTCAAAATGAACAACAAAACCTTGATGATAGCACATCTATTTACAGCATGGTTTACTGAATATTTTAAGCCCACTGTTGAGGCCTACTGATCAGAACAAAATATTCCTTTCAAAATATTATTGCTCATTGACAATGCACCTGTTCATCCAACAGCTCTGATAAAGATGTGCAAGGAGATTAATGTTGTTTTCATGCCTGCTAACACGACATCCACTTTGCAGTGTATGGATCAATAATTAATTTTTACTTTCAAGTTGTATTTTTAAAGAAATACATTTTGTAAGGCTAAAGTTGTCATAGGTAGTTATTCGTCTGATGGACCTGAACCAAGTAAATTGAAAACCTTCTGGAAAAAATTCACCATTCTAGATGCCAGTAAGAAAATGTATGATTCATGGAAGGAGATCAAAATAACAACATTAAAAGAAGTTTAGAGGAAGTTAGTTTCAACCCTCATGGGTGACTGTGAAGGGTCCAGAACTTCAGTGGAGAAAAGAACTGCAGATGTGGTAGAAATAGCAAGGGAACTAGAATTGGGAAGCAGAGCTTGAAGATGTGACTGAACTGCTACAATCTCTTGACAAAACTTGAACAGATGAGGAGTTGATTCTTACAAATTAGCAAAGAAAGTGGTTTCTTGAGATGAAATCAACTCCTAGTGAACACACTGTGAACACTGTTGAAATGACAGCAATGAATTTAGACTATGACATAAACTTAGCTGGCAGAGCAGCGGCAGGGTTTGAGAGGATTGATTCCAATTGTAAAAGAATTTCTACTGTGAGTAAAATGATACCAAGCAGCATTTCATGATACAAAGAAATAATTTGTGAAAGAAGGAGTCAATTCATGCAGACTTTATTGTTGTGTTATTCACAACCTCCCCAACCTTCAGCTACCACCGCCATGATCGACCCATGGCCATCAACCCGTAGCAAGACCCTCCACCAACAAAAAGATTGCAACTTGCTAAAGTCTCAGGTGATTGCATCTTTTAACAATATAGTATTTTTAAATTAAGATATATACATTTTTTAAAAAAAATGTAATACTATTGCATACTTAAAAGACTACAGTATAGCGTAAACATATAGTGGAGAGTTGGGTATGAGTGTGGCATGATTATTTTACCCAATTCTTTTAGTAGTGACAATGATAAGGTTATTATAAAGTAAACACGTATACAATTTCACATACTTATATAAATTATCTGTTGAAATGCACTAGAAAGTGATTCTGTTTCCACTTCCTTCTCATTCTACCCCACAAGAACATAATTTTAATTTCCCCCTGGATCTGCATATCCGTCCAAGTCAAAAGTGCTACTCTAAAACAGATATGCATGACCATGGTAAAAGATCTGAGTTTGCTCATTAACATCTTCACATAGATTCATTCTTTCAAATTTCTAAATCCTAGATAATCATTTCACCATCTCTCAGACTGTGGTGATAACAGGACCGGAATTCAGATACATTCCACTATTCATCCTGATGAAATCAATGCAGAGTTTTTATCTGTGTACCTGAATATAGATTTCTAATCTTTCAGGGAAGCTTATGACCCAGTGAGGTCATTATTGGTTGTTCCCCCTTCAATATTACAAATTTGGAATCTTTAAGTCATTGCAACGTGAAGGGAGTTAGCAATGATGATGTCAAGAAGTGGTAACAGCTGGCCATTGTCAGTGTCAGGTAATTGTGGGGAACTTGATGCATAGTACCACAGTAAATTCTCACGCTAGCATCCCAATCACTGTACAGTGAATACATGGGTGAACAATGACACTGTGAAGTATTATTGTTTTCGATTTTCTACATAAGAAAAATGGTATTTAAAGGGATTAGATAACTTGCCTGAATTTCCAGGTAGCTCATAACTGTTTGGAGTTTGCTCTGACAACAGCAGCTCATATGCATAACCAAACTGTTATGCTATTTCTCCTGATCTTTAAGCTTCAAGAGAATGAATATGAATACAGACTTATCGTGGTTGTAAAATGAAGGGGGAGTAGTGTCACTTCTCATTGGTAAGAGTCCCTAGATTATAGGCGAGAGGGTGGCTATTACATATTCTCTAGAATAAGGTACATATGGTTCTGTGACTGGTTGTAGAAATTCGTCTCCACAAGGATTTTCTTACCTAAAAAAGTTATATAATAATAATAATGTTTTTTCCCATCCTCCAACTTTGAATTCACTCATCTTCATTTGAGAAAGTTCAGAAGCATATGTTGCTCTTTCATCACAAAACAGTAGATGGCAGCAAAACTCCATCTTAGACCCCAATAATTTTGCCTGAGTTCCTGCCCAATGTGAAGATAAAGTTGGAGTTTAAAAATATAATCATATACCTCTTTACCTGACACGTTGGAGGGGCTGATTTTCCAGGTCACACATGTCTTATTACTTTTGAAAATAATCATGTGGAAAGGCTTTTCATTGTGTTTGCTGTTATATTTCTGCACAGTAGTGACTGTCAAACCAAAATCAAACTAATAGCAAGAAAAAAAAAAGCGACAACCCACGAGAAGTGCAATAATTTCCGTTAAGAATGTTCCTCATGGGTTTTCAAAGAAGTTTTCATCACCAAATCAGATCAGCCAAGCGGGCTTGTTCATAAATTATGTATCAATCTCTCTTCTCTATCTCATCTTGCCCAGTAGTGAAACAAGCAAAATGTAACTTTGGGTGAATTCTCTTTTAAAAATATCTGGAGAGAAACATTTTTTCACTACCCTTTGCTGTTAGAAATGAAGCAAGACCATAATGTAAATCATTTGTAACAAAATGGGCTTTTCTTTTCTTCTTTTAATTAGAATTTTCCTTTTGAAGGATGTCACCCTCGGCGTTTAACATTTTGTATTAGTATTTGTTTGATTTTCAGCCTGTTGCTGGCTTATTCATCTGGGCAATGTGCTTTGGAGATTATGGACAATGTACTGTGATTGGTCTGAATTTGAAACAAATTGTTTCCCTGACCTGAGAGAGAGAGAGAGAGAGAGAGAGACAGAGAGAGAGACAGAGAGAGAGACCTTTGATACAGCTGCAGTGTTGTTGTTGCCTAGTTATTTGACAAGCAAATGGCCTCTCCAAGTCTTTGTTTCATTTTCTCTAAAATGAGAATAAAAGAATTTTACGAGATTGTTGTGAAGATGTACAATTATCAGTTAATGTAATGAAACCCCTAGCTTAGGACATGCTAAAAATTCAGTTAACTAAATGTAAATTGAGAGGCTGAGACTGGCGATAGCTAAGATTCCTTCTAGTTTTAGGTGTCTGTGATTCTATTAGTTTCTTTCCACCCAAACTAGAGTTACAGATATCTATCCTAAGGGGAGAAGGCATTGAAAGATGCTAAGATGAAAATGTTGTAGAGGATGAGAGAATTTGCCATGGAGAAGAGTGGTCTTATTTTGACCAAAGGAAGTGGCTTTAGTTTATCTTTGTCAAAAGTTCATCATCCATACATAAGAGCTCATGGGAAAAATATGAACAATGGTACCATAGGAAGAGGGGAAAAATGATAAACAAAGTCTCTGAAGATATAAAAAGGGTGCTATTGTCATTATTTGCACTTAAGCCATGGAAAATTGTCCAGAATCTGAAAATGGAAGAAATCGTGTTTAAGAACACCTCACAAACTAGGTACATCAATACAATAATGAGACTCTCAACCCATAGTCTCTTATTTTAATTTCACCATTTATTTTGGAATTAAATCCTGTATCAGGAAATGACAACATTCCATCACTAATGTCAGTCTGGCAACTATTTTATCACGCGTAGTATTTTCTCTAGCACTTTGGGTCAATTCATCCTTTTGATGCCCTAGCATTTTACCACAACTCAAAATGTTCTAGAGAATGAGAGAACTTACTGTGGAGAAGGGTGGCCTTATTTTGACTAAAAGATGTGGCTTTAGTTCATTCTTGTCAAAAGTTCATCATCCATCAGTGAGACCTAATGAAAAAGTAACATTCAAGTGAGCAGGTGTTTTAAGTCCGATTTTGCTGATGAGCAAACAGTGATTCAGAGAAATTGATTTGTCAAAGATTGCCTAACTCTGGAATTAAGATAGGCACTCAGAGATCTGTGAGTTTTTCATACGGCTCCTCTGGGGCCATCGCAACTAATGCAATTAACAAAGGCATGAGGTCTTTGAAGGCAGAGTTACTAGTTGGGTTCCTGTTTACATTCCGATCTCCAGGCTATGTGACTTGTCTGGCAAGCTGGATTCCTCATCCAGGGATGAGGGTGGTTGAGTTTTTACTGCACAGAGGTGATTGTAGTTCATCTTTGTCCATCCAGTAATGATTATCAATGGAATAAATTATATCTCAAAGAAGAGAAAACAGAATGCTTTTGACAAATAATTTGAAGGAAATAGAAGGGGTACTTTCATCACTTACTGCACTTGGGAAGTGCAGAGAAAATTGCCCAGGGTCTGAACAAGAAGGAAATCAAGATGAGTTTTGAGTCAAATCCTGGTTGAAATCATGGTTTCCAAGCAGTCACATGAGTTGGCCACCTCTCAGAGCGTCCTCATCTTAAAATGGAAATGGTATTTTAAATATACAATGAGCTTAGGGAGGGTAAAGTGCTCACCAAAGTACTATCACACAGAGGGTGCTGGATAACATGTCAACGATTACAATTGCCACTCTACACCACCACTATGGGTATAGCTCCATCTGTGAGAACTTGCCGTTCTTGTCAAGAGCTGAGGATTAAATATTCAGCTTGGTCATACTTAGTGTAACCAATAGCAAACTTTCAAAATTTTAACAAAAGCACTTAAAAAATCTTTCCACAGCAATTACAGTGTTACAGTTTATCTTCACCTTAGCCTTAAACTTGAAATGTATTCATGGGATATATATACTGTAATTGCCTCTCTTTGCCTGTTATTGGTTATGAATTGGATTTTCTGCCCCTAAATATAGAGCTGATAATGAAGATGAACCAAATAATTACAATACAAGATTCTGATCTATTTTCTGAAAATGAGCACTCTCTTTAAATCAAAAAAATATAATGAATGCTTTTAATGTTGGATGCTATTTTCTGATGAACCATTGAAACTTTCGACTCAGTATTTTTCCATCTGAAAAATGTGGGGGCTAGACATTCCAGCTATAATTTTTTGGAGCATTTATCACATGCCCTGTCCAGTGGTAAGTGTATTACATATATATCCATATTAAATTGATGGCAAATTTTGTGAGGTACATGTTAATTCTGTTTTATAAGAGAGGAAACTGAGGCTTGACATTTATTTAAGTAAGCAGTCCAAGGTCCTGTTGCCAGCACGTGGCACATCCATCACATAGGTTTTTTGTCTCTGAGGCTTGTGTTTATAACAACTTCAGAAATCTGACATTACTATAAAGATCTCTTCTTTATGTAACATCCTGGGGTTGCACTTATAGAACTCCTTACTGTAATAGGTAAAAGTGTTTTGACATATTGCCTTCAGCTTGAGGGGGAACAAGACAATTTAACAAAAATAAACATAGTGTATCAGGTATAAATGTACACATTATAACTCAGGGGCACAGAAATATAACTTTTCAGTTCTCTATACCTCAACTTCATTTTGTTCTCAAGTTCCCTCAAGCTGCCTAGAGCAGACAACTTATTTCATGGTGTTATGGTATAGTCAGTCCAAGCTAGTTGAATTTGCAGTCTAATTTAAGCATTATTTTTATAGCCACTATTTCAGTTTGAAGCCTCTTTGCTCTTGAGGGTCAACTCAGTATTTCTGGCTTCTGTTACTGGCATTTTATCCACCCCTTTTTCTTTTGCTTTGTGTCATTGGGTTCTGGGAAGAACTATGTCCCATAATCACGGAGGGAAGAAGTGTCTCTGGTCAGTATAGAAGCTTCTAGATGCTTGCTGGCCAATGTTGGTAATGGAACACTCCTTCCTGACCTATGTTCTGACAACTGCCACAGATGAACGCATTTCATCATTTCATGAATTCTGAACCTTCCTTGTTCTAACTGTAGATCCAATTCGTAATTCAGTGCATTTTTAGTCCTTATTTACCTCTCATAGCAACTACTGGGTCTGCAGAAAGCCATAAAGAGTTGGTCAATGGAGAAATGGGAGAATTGCCTCAGTCCTTCTCTCTGTCTTGTTAACTACACCTTTCTTTGAATGCCACTGTGACTCCCTGAGGTTGGCATACCTCCCTGGTCTAAGCCAGAAACCAAGGGGTTCAGAGCCATTTGAATCCAGAAGTAGCATTGTCTTGTTCCTTCTAAACCTCTTTCTGTTTGTTCAACCACTCCCATTCCTCCTCCCCATTTCTGAGGCTGAAAAGAGCTTTTTCCTTTATTTATGGAGAGGAACTTACTATATGTCACATCTTATCTCCTTTTTGCTCTGTAGTAACTCTCTGGTCATGCCTTGATGGTTTGCTTTGTATTATATAAAAATCCAGCTTCCTGTGTTTTCAGGAAACCCTTCTCTTTTATTTGAAGACTTGATTCAGGAATATTGTGTAATTAAGGATCTTTGGAAGTCTACTTTGATAAGACAAATATTAAGCAATGTCTCCCTTATTCTCAGCATGTCTGTCTAGCCTGAAAGCAATTGCAAATGTCTGGGCTATGATTTGTGGATGAGTAGAGATCCTTAGAAAAGTTGGAAACAATTAAAAGTTTCAGGTGGGGCAGAGAACTCCGGCCTCACTACATTTGTGGTCACCTTTCATAGTACAGCATTTTCACTGGAAAGTGCTTGCTCAGCCTATGTCAATATTTCCCACTTACCCTTGTAAGTGTGACAGGCACATAAATGCATGTTTTAACCAGTGAAATGGGAAAGAAATATTGTTTGTACATTCTGAGTTGACAGAGTTGTTACATGGGTGTGCTTTCTCTGTCCACCAGCTGGATGTCAACATTAATGCTGACCCGGGGAGCCCTGTGTTAATACTGGTTGATGCTTTCTCAGCTAGGGTTTCTGCACAACTGTAGAAATAGACAATTCCTGCCTATCCTCCCATCGGGTAAAAAATAAACTTGTCTTGTGTGCATCCACTTAAAATTTTTATGTCCACTTCTCATATCAGCTAGTGCTACTTTAATAACGGAAGACTGAAAAGACATTGGCACAATATATCTTAAAAAATTATTCCTTCCACAATACCAAGTAATTTTTTCTCTCTCAAAATAACTTGAGGAAAAATTTTTCTTTAAAGAATCAAGTGGGGGATGGGATGCAATGACTCATGCCTGTAATCCCAGCACTTTAGGAAGCTGAGATGGAAGGATTGCTTGATCCAAGAGTTTGAGACCAGCCTGGACAACATAGAGAGACCTCCATCTCTGTAAGAAAAAAAGAAATATTAATTAAGAAAAGAATCAAAGAGTCCTCAAAAAAAAAAAATTGCTCCCTCAATTCTTTATTTGAACTACACATACCTAATATACTTTGATGTTGGATATAAGTCAGGGATTGACAAACTCTGGCCTGTGGTCTGTTTTTGTGTAACTCATAGACTAAGAATAATTTTTGCATTTTTAAACAGCTTAAAAAACAAAACAAAATGAAGAAGAGTATGTGACAGATATGGTGTGGCCTGAAAAGTCTAAATTATTTGCTATCTTATTCTTTAGAAAAAATGTGCCATTTTCTGAAATAAACAGAAGAGGGACCAATGTGCTTAATTCATATGGTATAGAGAAGACTTCTCTAAGCATAAAGGATTGAATAGTCTATCCTGGGCTATACTGTGATGTTATGATTTAGGACTTTGAAATTGATAGGAGCTCTATAAAAAGTGTACACGTGACCTAACGACACTAGTGGAAAAGCAAAAAGATTTGCTCAATCTTAATTTCTTATATCTGTAGTTCTAACAGCAGCTGGACTTGTTTGTGTAATTGACTGATTATTTTTGAAGCTGATAGCCAATTTGATACTATCCAGATACAGCTAGAGAGTAGAAACTGTTCATTTTTGTTTATTTTGGATTGGTGGCTCCTTAAACCAAGGCCAATGACTCTTGAATTTATAGGGTGGATGAAACATTTTCAACACCTCAATAAGGAAGAGAAATTCTCTTGAGGCTTGAATAACTGAAACACAGTAATGTTCCCCTCCCCCCCTATTTATAACCTTAAAAAGCCTAGCACATTTGTCTAGAATAATCTAGATTAACCACCGGGCTCTAACTTTATTATAAATATATGGTTTTCAGTAGTTTTGCAGCTAAACCTGCTCATTTTATCCCCAGGATCATTGATAATAATTAAGAGGCTATGTTTGTGGCTTCCTGGGGGGACCAAAATTAAGAATGTATTATGATTAAGCTTATAATATGTGTCAACGAGCAAGATTTGTTTAAGTTGTTGGCAGATTTTAATCCTTGTGTGAAATATTTTTATTTTCCTGTCACTAATTATGTTATTATTAAGTTACATCTACTGGAGCGTAATTATCTATTGCATAGTACTTTTTATACATGGGTCTCTAGAAAGTTGCCACTTCAATAGTGCTGACTGAGGGTGTGCTGCACCTTCTTAATGATAAAATTTTCTTTGACAGAGTTCAGTTTATCTTTGTATCCCTAGGAACTCAATAATCATTTTCAAAATAGTAAAATCCTAGTCTAAGCTGTTTATCTTGCAGATAGGTTTTTTTTTTTTCCATCTGGCCCTTCTGGGCAGTCATGATTGTAGCGAGTCCCTGAGTGGAAAGGAACCTTGGAAACTTCGCCAAGAGATGACACTGAGTTCGTCTTCATTTCAATTTCCATTTTAATAGCTTTGGGGTTTTTCCAGGGTAACAGACCAGTGGAACTCTGGTGTACGCTTTGGAATTTCCATCATCGATTTATTTCATTCTTCTTTTTATGTTTTTCTATGTTTAGATTGTTATACACATTTCTATGCCTCCAAGACTCGGGAGCTGTTTATTAGTTCACTGAATGGAAGGAGCATCATCTCCCTCAAGACATCCAGTCTTGATTTCTCCTCTTCCTCTTCCCCACATTTCAGGCTAAGTGTCATGATGGTAAAGGACATGTCTGCCCTTTCTTATCATTTGATTTCTAAGAATCTAGTACAGTGCCTGGTGCCTAACATATTTGCTGAGAGAATTAATGAATGGCATCTTCCCATGGTGTGGCTTCTGAAAGTCTTCTCATAAATGGTATTTTTACCTCTCTGGAGTTCATTTTATACATCTGGAAATGAAGTGGTTAGATCGGATCAACTGACTTTTGGTTCTTTAGCTCCTCTAAGATTCTGTGACTATAAATTGTCTACCCTATTGTTGATTAATTTTACTCACTCAGCAAATATTATACACCTACTGTGGACCAACTAATGTTCAAATCCATTTTGAAAGATCCCTGATCTCACAGAGCTTACACTTTGTATTGTGAGAAAAAGAAAACTAAATAAAGCACAGAAGTATTAGTAATGAATGTGCTGAAATGAACGAAAGCAGGACACTGTGAATGAGAATTGCTGCGGGCGACTTTACACGGTGGTTTTGGAGAAGGCTTCTCTAAGGAGGCAGCATAAGTCAGTTACGCAGGGGCGAGGTGGAAGATCATTCCAGGGAGAAGCAGCAGCGAAGGCAAAGGTCTCATGGTAGAAAAAAGAAGGACATAAAAGAAGGGTTATGGAGCCAGAGAATATGGGATAAATGAAAAAGCTGAAGCTTTGAGTAGGATTTGGAGCCGGGAGGGTGTTAAAGTGAAGTTGGAACGATCTAAAGATCACATAAATAATTCACCACGAAAACACTAGCAAGAATGTCATTTGAAAAGCATTCTTGAGGGAAAAAAGAGCAAAATGTTAAAAATTAACTCTTGATTTTAGTCCATCTTCTACATTAATGCCCCTGAAAGCAGGACAGACTTTGTACCTAAGCCTGGGTTATTGTACAGAATATTCTTAAAGAAAGGCCAGGAAATTGAAAAAGAAAGAAAAAATTCTATAGCATTTAAGCCAAAGTGGATTCACAGGGGAAGGTCTTTCTTCTTGAAAGCAATTATATTTTACAACGTGTTCTTTTCCCTGGTGTTTCAGCTTCCCATGATGCCTGACTTCATTAAAGAAGGCAGGAAACCAGATTCTCTGTGATGTGCTGCTAGAATTATATCTTCTGAGCTGCAACTAATTGTTTTGATGAAAACAAAAAAACACAATTTAACACCATATGAGAAGAAGATCAATGCTTACATACTGGCAAAACTCAGAAACAAAAGAAAAAAGGAAAAACAACAAAAACACAGCACATTGTTTTATTGGTCGCATTCTGTTTATATAAAACATTAAAGTAGAAGATAGTTTGGCTTAATGACAGATTAGAATGCCATTTGAGAAAAATCTTCATGTAGCTTTGCCTGTGTATTCCTCTCTGTGTGTTTATCTCTCTCTCTCTCTCTCTCTCTTTCTCTCTCTGTGTGTGTGTGTCTTTGTGTATGTGTATGTATGTGTGTGTCTCTGTCTCCATCTTTGTCTTCTCTCTTTCTCTCTCTTTCTGTCTTCTCTGGCAAGTTATTTGCTTATTCTGTTACTATCTCAGTTTCTTCAGCTTAAAAAATAGAAATATGCATGTTTATTGAGACCATATATCAAGGAATGCTGACAAAATATAACTGTATTTCATGAAAAAGATGAAATAACAAGCTGAATTGTTACCATGTTTTTTAGATTAATAATAATAATAATAATAATAATAATAATAGTAAGCTCAAAGTAAGCCAAGCACTTCCTTGTAGCTTTGAGAAATACTGGGCTCTTGTCTTCACTCTCCTCCAAGAAGAATGAGTGTTTGGTCAAGTCTCTTCTACTCTGGGAGCCCCCCATGGGATAATTGGGATTTTATCAGATCAACATTGAAGGCCCTCCCTACTCTGAGGTTCTGTGATTCTAAATATATATCAGTCTTTCTTAATATTGTCACCATTTATTTTGACTATATAACAATAGGGACCCTCGATTTATCTCCTAAATAATGTTCTGATAATTGTAACCAAAGGAGGATAGGAAGTGATAATAAAACAAATACTTTATCTGGAGTCTGTTTTCACAGAACAAAAAGCCTTTATAGCTACCAAATCCGTTCTACTTCTTGTCACTATAAAGGGAAACAAATCATCATTGAAATCAGAGGGCTGATTGGCCTGTTTGAGATCTTTGCTACTCAAATGTGGCAGTATACAACTGCAACCATATAACTTGGGAACTTGTTAGAGGCACAGCATCGCAAGCCCTACCCAGACCTACAGAATCACAGTCTTCGCTTCACCCAGAGTCCTAGGTGAATCATTTGCATATTAAAATATAAGAAGCCTTATTTTAGATGAGTGGTGAATAAGGGAAGTTATCAACAGATTATTCATTCTAATCACAGAGTAAACATATGGTTACTGTAACACACCCAACTGACACATTGGTTGTTCCTGGTTCACACTTTGAAGTTTATTTTCTGAATCACTTACAAGATATTGTGCCATCCAAGAAGTGGTATTGTTCCTTTGACTTCAGAATTGAGCCAGTAACTCATATTGCTGTTAGAAGTTGCCCTTCAAGCTGGGCTTAGTGGCTCAGCCTGTAATCCCCACGCTTTGGGAGGCTGAGGTGAGTGGATTGCCTGAGCCTGCGGGTTCGAGACCTGCCTGGGCAACTTGGTGAGACCTCATCTCTACAATAAATCAAAAATTAGCTGGGCATGGTAGCGCACGCTTATAGTTCCAGCTACTCGGAAGGCTGAGGCAGAAGGATCGCTGGAGCCCAGCAGGTCGAGGCTGTGGTGGCCGGGAGCAGCCACTGTACTCCAATCTGGGTGACAGAGTGAGACTCCAACTCAAAAAAAAAAAAAAAAGAAGTTGCCCTTCAAGCCGGGCACGGTGGCTCATGCCTATAATCCCAACACTTTGGGAGGCCGATGTGGGAGGATTGCCTGAGCCTGTGGGTTCAAGACCAGCCTGGGTAACTTGGCGAGATCTCATCTCCACAATAAATCAAAAAATTAGCCGGGCATGGTGGCGCATGCCTGTAGTTCCAGCTACTTGGAAGGCTGAAGTAGAAGGATCACCTGAGCCCAGCTGGTTGAGGCTGTGGTGGCCGGGAGCCTGCCATTGCCCTTCAGCCTGGGTGACAGTGGGAGACTTCTATTCAAAAAAAGAAAAAAAAATTATCCTTCAATCTTTCAATGTATAACTCACATTTCTGCTTGCTGAAATATGAAATGTGAGCATACTCATATTTTGAATGCATATTTGTGCTGCAAAAGACAGTCACCTCATTCCTCATTTAAAGGCTATAGAATTGATAAGCAATGTTTCTATCCACTTTTTTTTTTTTGAGTTGGAGTCTT
>NW_007247895.1:0-116163 GCF_000164805.1 Carlito syrichta | reverse complement strand
AGTAGCCGGAATTACAGGCATGCGCTACCACGCCCGGCTGATTTTTTGATTTTTATTGTAGAGATGAGGTCTCGCTGCTCAGGCGGGTCTCGAACCTGCGGGCTCAGGCAATCCACTCACCTCAGCCTCTCAAAGGCATGGGATTATAGGCTGAGCCACCGAGCCCGGCTTTCTATCCATTTTTTAAAAGCAAAATTCAAAATTATCTTCTTTCTTTTGTGCAGGCAGTGAATGCTGCGTATATGTGTGTGTGTGTGTGTGTGTGTGTGTATGCAGGAAAGGAGGTGGTAAATATCTGTTTAACTGAAAATATGCTTATTTTTGGTCTACGTTTTGGAGTCATAGTACAGTGAGCTCAGCAATGATTGTGTGGGATGGATATTTCTTTTCCAGTTACTAGGTTCTGAAACTGAATAGGTAATTTTTGTACCACAGAGGTGATGACTTCACCATAGCAGGTAAAAATGAGCCATCCGGGACACTGTTCTTTTGCTCATTTTAGCTGAGGTCTGCTATATGGTGCTGGAAGATTAGATGCACTTTCAATGTATCACTTGGATGCTTCTTTTTGAGAGAAAAATGACCAGTGAATCTCAAAAGAATGCACGCAAGCCATGTTCTTGACTTAAATAGGAGCATACCAGAGACCACACAGTATGGAAGTAAATCCTATTGGTAAGAAGTAGAAAATCTTCTGAAGTCATCAGGGCAATATTTGAATTGGATGGCAGCAGAAATCAACTGACTTCAGAATATAGCATTAAGATCTGAGTGTTCCTTAAATGACACATTACACATTGTGACTCCAGAAACATCATTTATAATACCATAAGTTATTCTGGTAAGTATATATAAGAAGGGGCTCTTCCAGAAATAGAAAAGAACATTGATAAAACTTTTGAGTCCAAGGCTCCAATAACAACACAACACATTCAGTTCCTTGACCCAAGTAGATGATCCTATGGCGAAGAAGTAAGGAGGGAGGAGTGATTCAGAGGAGTGGGTTAATTACATTCATATGGTCATGGGTTTGACCTATTTTAGTGCATCATAACATGTTAGATTTCCTGGAAGAAACCTTGGAGATATGCTAATTAATTCCTTTATTTTACAGATGAGTGCACTAAATTTTTTCTTTCTTTCTTTCTTTCTTTCTTTCTTTCTTTCTTTCTTTCTTTCTTTCTTTCTTTCTTTCTTTTTCTTTATTTCTCTCTCGCTCTCTCTGTCTCTGTCTCTCTCTCTCTCTTTCTTTCTTGAGTAGGAGTCTCACTCTGTCGCCCAGGCTGGAGTGCAGGGGCACGCTCATGGCCAACCCAACATCGACCTGTTGGGCTGCCACGAACCTTCCGTCTCAGCCTTCCAAATAGCCAGAACTACAGGTGTGCACTACCATACCCCACTAATTTTTGATTTATTGTTGAGACGAGGTCTTGCCAAGTTGCCTGGGCTGGTCTTGAACCCGTGGGCTCAGGCATTAAACTCACCTTGGCCTTCCAAAGTGCTGGGATTACAGATTGAGCCACCAAGCACTGCCATTGCACTAAATTTCAGTGAGGCTGAATAACATGCCAAGTTCACACTGAAATTTTTGCCATAGGAGAAGCTATTTAAACCATGAAAGTTTAAGGCAAACTCACAAATTACAAGAATTAGATTCACTTTTCCCAATATGTGATGGAATTTGAGGTTTTCTAGCATGGTACATTGTATGGAAAAGGTTTCCAGAACAAAGGCACATCAACAGATATCTTCATAATGAATTTACATTAGGGAAAGTTGTTCAACAAAAAGATGGATGGCAGAGTGGTATTTTCATCTCTTTAAGATGCATGCCTTTATTCAATAAACATATTCTAACCTTGACCTAGCATCTAAGTTAAGCAGTGGCAATATAAAAATAAGCAAGATATACACACTGTCCTCAGAAAACATAATCAGCAGAGCAGACAAGCAAATAACCAATTTTATTACTTCATGTGTATTTTTTTGATCTCGATGTTAGGCACTGTGTTTGTCATGGGAGATGCTATAAAGAGCAAGAGAGGGACATTCCCTGTACTCAAGGAGTGCACTATATAGCCAGGGTAGCAGACACTAAAGAAATTCACAAAGAATAGAACTGTGATAAAGATTTACGTCTGGATTCTGGGAGCACAGAGTAGGAGCATGGGACACAAATGAGAGTATTGGTCAGGAAAATGCTTTACTTAAGTTCAGTCATGAAGCACAGTGATGGATTAAGTGAGAGATAGCCCTCAGAACTACTGGTACCCCTACATTTTGGGGGACCCTTTTCATAAGCCATGGAACGCCCTTGAGAACACACATGGATGAAGACAGACTTGCCTCTTGAGCTTGGACCACTTTCTTCCCACTAAGGCCCTGGGAGTTGGATGAGGCCATCACTTATTTTGATTTCCTTGGCTAGAAGGGAGGATGTTTGGCCCTTTCCCCAGAAGGTTGTTTTCTATATTCATCCCTTAATGTGACAGCTTGGCCATGTGATTAGCAGGTACTGACTTAAGCAGGAAACATCCTGTTGGATGTAAGTAGACCACGGGGTTTATTGTTTGGGGCTGTTTGCACTGGAATAATGGAGACCTGATATGATGTGTTTCTGTTCCCTTTCAAAAGGCTTCTGTATGTGGTTTTGGGAATTTGAGTCAGACTTTCAAAGACGGTTAAGCTTTCTGGAGAGTCTGTGGATGCCAAATAGAGAAACTTTTTTCAGAAGATTGTTTACAGATGAGGGAACTGGAGTTTAGGGTGGTGAAGAGGAGCTCTCCAAGGTGAGATGATGAATTAGTAACTGAGCTGCCCGGACTCATGACTCCTGTCTCTAAAACTCAGTCTAGACTCTGCTTCGCACAGATTGTATTCAAACTCACAGTCATTTCCCAAGCAACCCACCTGTTTAGCCTTGGTGCTGGAGGTTTAGATGATACATAATTCTGGGCATGAGTGTTTAATAAAATTGCCTTAAAACACAAAACAGCAGTGATAGCAGGAACTGGGTATTTTAAGTCTTTGTATCTTCAGTTCCTTTTCTTCTTCTTTTTTTAAATTTTAAAGATGTGGGGAACTATTCAGGATTAGGTGTACAAATAGTCATTGTACAGGTAAAGTTTGAACCTCACTTTGGTTCCCACTTCACTTGGTCTGAGATCAGGTACCCTTATTGATGAAGTATGCCCCCCTGCTCCCTCCCCTGGTAGATTCCCATTATTGCCAATCCTTTTCTTAAAGTATTATGATAATTGTCCAGGGTTCACTTATAAGAATATGTGGTACTCAGTTCTTTGTTTCTGTGACAGATCACTGAGTATTACACACTCTAAATCCATCCAAGTTGCTGCAAAGTTCATAATTTTGTCCTTTTTTATGGCTGTGTAATATTTCATCATGTATATGTACCATATTTTAAAAAATCCAGTCCCCTTTTTTTTTTTTTTTTGAATTGGAGTCTCACTCCATCACCCAGACTGAAGTGCAGTGGCATGCTCATGGCCACCCCAGCATTGACCGGCTGGGCTCAAGCAATCCTTCTGCTTCAGCCTTCCAAGTAGTTGGAACTACAGGGGCATGCTACCACGCCTGGCTAATTTTTTGATTTATTGTAGAGATAAGGTCTCTCTTACCAAGTAGCCAGGCTGTTCTTGAACCTATGGGCTCAGGCAATCCCCTCACCTTGGTCCCCTTTTGATGGGCAGCATGGTTGGTTCATGTTTTTGCTATTGTGAATAATGCTGCAATAAACATGTGTGTGCAGGTATCTTTTTCATAGAGTGATTTGAGTTCCTCCAGGTATATTTCCAGAATGGGTATTGCTGGGTCATATATATACAGTTCCTAAGACAGTTGGCATGTAGTAGGGCTTATATATTATATAATTGTCTTTTTCTGAGTTGGGGTCTTGCTCCATTTCCCAGGCTCGAGTGCAATGGCATGATCATGGCTCACTGTAGCCTCAACCTTCTGGGCTGAAGTGATTCTTCCCCCTCAGCCTTCTGAGTAGTTGGGACTACAGGTGTGTGCTACCACTTCTGGCTAGTGTTTTGGTTTGTTTGTAGAGATGAGGTCTTATTCTTTTACATAGGCTGGTCTCAAACTCCTGGGCTCAAGTGTTCCTCCCACCTCAGCCTCCCAAAGTGCTGGGGTTACAGATGTACACCATCACACCCAGCTAGGGTTTTAATATATATTTTGAATTGGAAAAAAAAATATGTAGTTTTGGTCAATGGGGTTTGACATTTTGCCCTATCAGAGCCACTGTGTAGTTGTGTGATCTTAGATTTTCTATCTTTTTTTTTTTTTGAGTTGGAGTCTCACTCTGTTGCCCAGACTGGAGTGCAGTGGCCACTCCTGGCCACCACAGCCTCGACCTGCTGGGCTCCAACAATCCTTCCGCCTCAGCCTTCCAAGTAGCTGGAACTACAGGTGTGCGCTACCATGCCCGGCTAATTTTTTGATTTATTGTAGAGATGAGGTCTCTCCAAGTTGCCCAGGCGGGTCTCAAACCTGTGGGCTCAGGCAATCCACTCACCTCAGCCTCCCAAAGTGCGGGATTACAGGCTGAGCCACCGAGCCCAGCTTTCTAAGTTTCTGTTCTCTTAGCAGTACAATAATAGCCTTTGTCCATTCATTCCTTCAATGAATATTTATTGATCACTTACTATATTCCAGAAAGTATAATACATTCTGGAGAGTTGGTAGATGGTGATGGAAGAAATAGCTCCTGCCCATTGTGGCTTTTTGTCTATTGGGGATGAAACAGTTAAAAAACTGATGTAATAGAAGCCATTTCATTTATCATGATGGGGAACAATAGTTACTTTTAGCTAACTATTAATAAAAAGGAAGCAAAGTGAGGAATTATAAAAATTACCTTCAATGTACTATTATTATGATTTTTAAATTGTAGTAAAGTATACATAATATAAAGTTTACTATTTTAATCATTTTATTTTATTTATTTAGAGTCGAAATCTTACTCTATTGCCCAGGCTGGAGTGTGGTGGCATGCTCATGGTCACTGTAGCCTTGACTTGCTGGGCTCAAGAGATCCTTCCACTTCCGCCCTGCAAGTAGCTGGAGCTACAGGCATGTGTGCCACACCTGTCTAATTTTTTGATTTATTGTGGAGATGAGTTTTGTCAAGTTGCCCAGGCAGGTCTTGAACCCATGGGTTCAGGCAGTTCTCTGATCTCCATCTCCCAAAGTGCTTATAGGCTTGAGCCACTGTGACCAGTCTATTTTAAACTGTGCAGCTCAGTGGCCTTAAGTATATTCACATTATTATGCAACCATCACTATTATTCATCTCCAGAATTCATCTTGCAAAACTGAAACTCTGTACCAATTAAACACCAACTTACTTTTCCCCTAGCTCCCGGAAACCCCCATTCTAGTTTCTGTCTCTGTGAGTTTGACTACCTCATACAACTGGAATTTTACAATATGTGTCCTTCTGTGACTGGCTTATCTCAGTGCAACGCCTTCAAGGTTAATCCATATTGTAGCATGTGTGAACATTTTCTTTCTTTTTAAAGCATAATATTTTATTGTGTGTGCGTATATATTAAATATATATAAATATATGCTACATTTTAAAAATGTGCTCATGCATTGATGAACTCTTGGTTTTTTTCAATGTATTATTTTAATAAGGACCACTAATTAGGGTTTTCTGTCAACTTCTTACATAAATCATATCTCTATCTCATCTAACATTTCTAGTTTTGATTTCTTTAATCTGGTGAGAAAAACTGGACACTAGTGAAGCAATGTATTCAATTCTAGATTTTAAAAAATCCCAGTCTTTTATATTAGTGTCAGTGATATTAGAGGTTTATGAACAGAAGGATTTGAAAGTTCAGGACTTCAAGCAACTTAGTTAAGAGATGAAGAAGTACTTCCAAGAGACATCTTGGAGGAGGGGGAGAAATTAGTCAGAGAAAACTAGGGGAGATATTCTAGGTAGAAGGTATAAAATGTACAATGGTATAAAATGACCACAGACAGGAAAATATCTGGAGTTATATAAGTATTTTAATCATGATGAAAGAAGTTGCACCTCATACTTTATAAAGGGCTTATTATGTGCCAGGTACTGAGGGAAGCAAGCCCAACCAAATAGACATGGCAGGTATTCACATGAATCTTACTATCTAGAGGAGAACACAGATATTTTCTAAACACAAATAAATATGGTGCTATGAAAAGTGCTAAAAAGGAGAAATAGAAGGTGCAAATGAGAGCCTGTAATGGGACAGGCAATGTAACATCATTTTAGGGTAAAGGGTCAGGGAAGAGTTTTGACAAAAAATTGAAAAGCTTAGCAATGACACTGGAAGAAAGAACATTCCAGAAAGAAGAAACACATGTGCAAAAACCATGTGACAGAAGGCATTAAGGCAAATAAGAGAGATAATTGGACAAGTATAGACAAGTTTCTGGTGTCCTATTAAAGTACTGTAAGATTTGAACTAGTCAATTTTTAAGCCCTAAACCCATCTTTAAACCCTATCATTCTCCAAATGTCCTAAATGTCAATTTTCTTATTCCTTCCTGTTTTTTTCCATCCTGCTATTGTATATCTTTCAAGCTTTTAGGAAGTGAAATAATGTACCTCAATTGTATAGCAAAGCCTATGTTCTGTGAGATTCTAATGGCCTGAACAAAAACCAAACCAAACCAAAACAAACAAACAAAAGAATCCCTGGTAACTTAAAAGAGAAATGAGCTCTTTTTTGATGACTTTTCTCTATAGCTTCACCTTGTGTGCATCAAGTATAAGAAGACATTCAATGCAGTTTCCTAAAACCAGATTAGACCATTTCTACTGTCTACTAAGCACTGCTGAATCTTAATTGCTTGGGTCACTTCAAATGCAGGATACTCATTGCCGAAAGCAAACATGGTTGATTATTTGTTATTCCCTTTGTGGGTAGCTAAAATATTATACTTGATTAAAAGATGGCACAGAAATGGTGGTTTTCCCTCATTCTACTAGCTTAGTTTTTCTGGTAGAATAGTTGTACTTAAAAATTCATTTTCTTAATTGTATATTCTTTGTGTCCAAAAGTTCTACCTTGTTATAAAAGCAAAGAGCTAACACAAGCATGCCAGTGCCCAAGAGGGTCAAATGTTGTGCTGGATTTTGTTTCTTTTAAAGGCAAAATAAATATATTGATTTTAAACATTTTCATGTTTACGTTGTATATTCTCCCAGGGGCCAAAAGGGTGGGCATGAGGGGTATTATAAATCATCAATATTAATAGTATTGTTTGACAGTGTAATTATAGAACTACTACAAGTGATAATGCAAGCAGGGAAAATCACATCTGGTCCGCTCCCAAGGTCAAGTTATTTTCCTTAATTTCTTATGTGAAATGTGCTTTAAAATCTCTGAGCCATCCTGAGATTTTGCTGCTAAGTTAATAGATTTAATTGTGAAATGGCAAGTCTTTGTAGATCACTGTGTCCCAAATAAACTTGATCACATTTGAACCTTTTATTTGCATTTCGTGATCTCAAGCAAATTTGCTGTAAAGCAAGGAAATGCTGATGCTTGAGTAAGAATTATCCTTAGCATTCTCTAGACCCATGAAACTACTTCTGGTTCCCCAAATATGGCAAGACTTTTTTATACCTCTTGTTTCGAGTCTGCTCTTTTCTCTCCTGGTGATGCTCTTCTTTTCCCTTCCCTTTTTAACACTCACTCGTCCTTTAAGACCAAGCTCAGATATCACCACCACTGTGAAGACGCTGTACCTCCCAAGCATAAGTGCATGCCCTCTTACAAGTTCTCATAAAATCACATATATATATTTTTTATTACAACACTTACTGAAACTAATTATTCAATAGTTATTGTGTTAGGCTTACTGTATTAGGCATGGTGATACTACAGGATTGCCTCAACAAATTGCATCCACGTTTGTGAACTCCTTGAGGCAAGAGAATCTTCCCTGCCACTGACTAGGAACTCAGTAAATCTTTGTTAAATGTATAGATGAATGATCATAAGTGTAGCTAACCTGTATTGAATCATTATTTTCATCTAGGGAAAGTACCATACCTCTTGCCAATTTACTTAATGTTCAGATAATCCTCTGATGAAGGTATCATTATACCTAATTTACCTTTAAAATATCTAAGACATGCCAAGGTTAATTAGTTTGCCCAAGGTCATTCAGCTACCAAGAGGGGAAGCTAAGATTTGACCTATTCTGTATTATTCCAAAGGCTATATAAGCTGTTTCCCACTGATATGATTTATGTTGAAATCACAGAAGCAGCTGGAAAGAAAAAATTAGAATGGCAATTAATAATAACTCACATCTGAGTAGAACTTTGCAATTACATAGTTTTAATATGCATTATATCATTAAATTAAATTATAACTTTACTATACATATAATTCTTTTCCAATTAAAAAGAATTATAAATAAAATATCAATAACTAAAGAAAACAACCTCTAAATTAAAACATCCAGAGAAAACGCTCATCAATGCTTTTTATCAATATTTGTATGTATATATTTTGGTTCTTTTAAAATTTATTTATAGAAATAAATAGCGATGGCTTTTTTTCATGAGCACAATGATATTTCATGGTATTCCATTTTGAAGCTGTGCTGTAAATTAATTTGTTGGCATCTAATCTGACTCACCCACTTTGATCCCCGTAGCTTTTGATTCCTTGTGGCTTTGTAGTCCAATTTTTTTCTCAAGGAGGCAGTAGCTAGACCACTAATTGCTCCACATCTAAATACTCTGTAGTTCATTTGTTCATGTCTCTGCTCATTATAATATATTAACATAGTGGTCTATGCTCAGACCACAGTTTGAACTCTGATGAACCCTCTGCTCAACTATATCAAACTCCAAACGGATATACAGCTCTGTCCTCTTTTGGGAGTTAGTGTGTAACTATTCCATGATTTCTTCCTCCTTTGTTTCTGCACAAGATACTTGTTGCTGCATACATATTTCCTGAACTTCAAGGGCTTAACTCATTTACTTTTTGTCAATCAAACTCAACTCATTTTTTTATCCATAAAAGAAATTCTTGTTTTGATGAATAAAACTTCTCAAAAATTAGATTGTCTGCAAATATCATTTAATTTTGTCTACAACATTGTGTGATCTATAGGGCAAATATTATCATCATCACTCAGCAGATAAGGTAATAAAGTCTTAAAAAAATTAAGTGATTTAACCAGTGATAATAGGTAGCAAATTGCAGTTTCAGATCCAGACTCAGGCCTCCTAACTCTATATGTCTCACCTTTAGTCATATTAGCTACAATGGTGAGAAATATTATTGCAAATTTCTGGAAAATAACATGAAAGCATAGATAACATTTTTGTTTACTGAATTTCATTATGTTCTAAGTTTAAAATTTTAACTGACTGAAGAAGTTGTTAACTGGTTGTGACTAAGTACAGAAACTGATATAAGTTTTACATTCTAACTCTCTGGATAAACATATTACATTTCATTGTCTGATTTCAGGATAAAGTTCAAAGTTTTTAACTTAGTATTTGAGATAGTCTGCTATCTGGGTCCAAGCTACTCTTTTCCATCTTATCCTTTATTACTTCTTTATAAAAATACATTGTCTTTCTTAAACTTCTTTCTTCATTGTTGTTCAAATGCTTCGTGGTTTCTCTTTACCACAAATAGATCCTGAATCTTCTTCTCCCTCATTTGTCTACCAATGAATACCTTACATAACATGGTTCACAGTTTAAGGCAATTACTCTCTCTCATAAAGCCTTCTCTTACCAGCCCAGATAAAATGGAGCATCTCTTGAATTATATCTTTATGCCATATGCCCTTAAATAAATTATAGATATTTAAAATGTCTCATTTATACTTTAACAGTATCTTACAACAGTCTCTACCTGAGAGCACTGCATTCTTAAAAAAATATTTTTGATTGCTTGATTGCTAAGAAATTGTAGGCATCAGGGACAACCTTAAGCAAAGAGGCAAACAAATGTGTAATACGATTTTGAGAGCTCATATTCATCTTACTGTCTCAAAATAAATCCTTTATTTTCAATGATGTCTGAAATGTCTTGCAGAAGTCATGGTAGCTATCAGATAATACAAGTATTTTGTATTATGTGTCATTTTATATCTTATACCAAAATATATTATGAATCATATATTAGTTTTCTGTGCCAAATAACAAATTAGCAACAACTTAATAGATTAAAATTACACATATTTAATATACCATGGTTTCTATGGATCACTAGTCTGGGTTGGTGTGGCTGGGTCTTCTGCCAGACTGCATTCAAGTTTTCTGCTAGGGCTGGATTCTCATTTGGAGGCTCCCCTGGAAAGCATCTGTTTCCCAGCTTCCACAGGTGTTGTCAGAATTTATTTCCTGCAGTTGCAGGATTCATGGATGCTTACTACTTCAAAGCCAGCTATACAATGGAGAGAGACACCAAAAAAAGTCTGCTGGTAAGATGCAGTTTTATATAATGTAACATAATCATGGAAGTGACATTACATCATGTTAGTCATATTATATTGGTTAGAAGTATGATACAGGTCCTGTCCACATTCAAGGGTAGACAATTATACGAAGGCATGAATAGAAGGAAGTGGAGTTCATGGGAGACACCTTAGTGTGTCTAACACAATCTTTCCTCTGGCTTCCAATGATTCCTGTTCCCCCATATGCAAAATACATTTATCCTCTCCTAAGGACCCCAGGATACTCATTTCATTAAGGCATTAGTTTACAGTTAAAAAAAAATAACTCATTCTATAATTCAAGTTCAGGAGTGGTTGAGACTCCCGTGTGTACTCTTGTCAATTATTAGCTTATAAGGTACATTTCTCTCTATCTGTGGACCTGCACACTATGGAAGCAAAAACTAACATATGTAGGTGGGACAGAAATAGAATAACAGATATAGACATTTTGGTTCAAAAAAAGAGAAAAAGGAAGGAACTTATGAGTCATTGGTCCACAGCAGTTCTGAAAACCAGGTGGGTAAATGTTGAGAATTTGTTGATTAGGTTTGAAGGCCTATATGAATTCTTTTTTTCTATCCTGAATCATTTTTCTTTTTCATGAAAGATAGCTTGTGTTTTCAGCTGAATGATTTCATCAACCTATTTCCTGCAAATGGAATTTTGGGAGTCAGACAGACTCCATATTTTTTACTTTGTCTTTTCCAGCCCAATTTGGCAATGTTTCTGCTGAAATAATTATCTCAAGAAATTTGTGGGTCACCTGTGGATTTTAATGGTGTTCACTCTATTAGACAAAAACAACACACACAGATCTTTTCAAGATAATCTGTTCTCTGATTTGGGGTCCTATTGAGATGGCTGATGTACTATGGTGATTGAAAGGTTCTCGTTGTTTCTTGAAAAGACTATTTATGTAACTAAATAGTCTGAATAAATTTTCAGGAAAAGCTTGTACAGCAATTTTGTTAGTTCTTCCTCAAGACCATGTCTTAATTTTGGCAATTATTGCCATCTGGCAACACTGAGAATTTTCAATATCAAGTCCTTGTTTCTTTTTGTTTATCATTTCTTCCTCAATTTATCTCTGTCTGTCTACCTTTTACTATAATCAGCACGAAAAAATGAGGTGACACCTTCATCACTTTGTATAAAAGTTTCCTTAGCCAGATATCCAAGTTCACCATGTGAAAGTTCTGCTTCCCACAGAAATTTAGGAGAAAATGTTGCTTAGCTCTCTGCAACTACACAAATATCCATTTTCCTTCAGTTTTTAGTATCTTGTATTTACTGCTTTCTGAACCCTAATTTACAGCATCTTCCAAGCTCAGATTTGTACTAACTGTCTATTCAATGTTATTTAGGTGTTTTCTACTAATGCTTCTCAACTTTTTTTTTCCAGCCCAATGCCCAATGCTCAATTCTAAAGATACATTCACACTTTTAGATATTAGTTGCATGAGTACCCTTGTGCTGATGCCAAAATCTGTATTTTTTATACTATGTAACAAGTTATTATAAACTTACATTATTATTATATGATTATATTTATTATTATATTATATTATTATTAGAGGCTTAAACAACAAATTCTGGTAGTCTCTTTCACCCATGACAGCTTTGGCATATCCCCCTTTCTTTTCTCTTTTCTCTGCCTAATAAACTTTGTTTGAAAACTTTGAAAAGAAAGGACAAACAAATTCTGTCTATCTTACAGTTTCCATAGGTTGGGATTCTGAGCACAGCTTAACTGTGAGCCTTACAAGGCTGCAACCAAACTGGCAGTCAGGACTGAGTTTTCATCAGAGATCACAAACCCCACCTTAAAGTTTATCTGCAATGTATGGTTTAAATAATTAAATGAGCAGTAAATAAATAATTAACAAGATATTAAGAAAAACCAGACAAATATAGGTGAATGTTTATCTGTCCCTGCATTGTAATGGCAGTTTAAACATGAAGGAATGAAAAAAATTAATTAGAAAAACCTATGTTTTATTATGTAAAACCCTAAACATTTCTGATTTTAAAAATAATGAAAAAATTATAAAAGCAGGGTATTGAATGAGTGATTTAAGTAAATATAATTTTTTTAAAGTGTTAATATTATGAATGTATACAAAGTTCACTCAGACTGATAAACAAATAGGAAAAAACAAGGAACAACTCACAAAAGAGTAAACTAAATGGCTAGCAAATATATATAAATGCCTGGTTTTATTTTTAATTTAAAAAGTAAAGCAATCACAATATTTTCAACTATCAAATTAACAAAATAAGATGCAAAATTTTCAATGCTAGTAAAATACAGCAATTGGCTCTCTTTTCCCTTCCTAAGAGTAGGAAATTAGTATAGCTTTCATGAAAGCAACATATTAATCTGTTTCAAAAGCCTCAAAGTTGTGCATATTGTTTAACCTACTGATTCCTCGTCTAGCAATCTAGTATACTGAAATAATCAGCAATACAGACAAGATTAATGCATAATGATGTTCATTAAATTGCTGCTTATAATACTAAGGTAATGAAAATAACCTAACATTTATCAAGAGGGAAAATGTTGAGTAAATTATGGTGCAGCTATAGTATAGAATATTGTGCAGTCATTAAAATGATATTTAAGGTGAATATTTAATGATGTGAAAAATGCTTAGCTAGGCAAGAAAAAGTCAGGATATAAAATTGCTTTACGCTTGAGGAGAAATATCTAGTGAACATCACAAACATTTCAAGTCCTCAACTTAGTGGAATGCTGGAGTCCAGCTCCAGGAGAGAATCAGGGCTTGAGCCGGGGGAATCGGGAAGCGGCGAAAAAGAAAAGACGAACACGACAGGAACCCTCTTCCTAGGGAGAGTTCAAGACTCTGCCAATTTTTATTCAATTCTTACAAGCTTATATAGTTTTTTTACTGACACCCCTACCCACAAAATGTATCCCATGTTACACATTAAATGTTTACATCATGTTTTTTCTTTTGTTTATGGGGAAGTTGACCTTTACAAGTTTCATTTTGTTCCTTTCTGCTACCAGGTGGTGTAACAAAATACCAGCTGCCAATTTATCAGCCACGTCCTGTGACATCTAGATCACCTGAATCTCTTCCCTTTGCTATTCTATTTCTTTTCCTTCACTAATCTATTTTCTTAATTCAACCCTTATACATACTTTTAGCAGCAATATATTGACTTGTTTTTTCTTTTATATAACCACACTATCTTACCCACTACAAATTCTTAATACTATTAATTTAAAAATTTAACTTTCTTAATTCTAATTGCCTTATCTATATTACTTGCTATTTTCTTATCACCTATTTTACATTTTATATTTCTAAACAAAACATGTCTAAATCTATACTTATATATGAAAATTAATCTTACTTCTAATCCTAAATGTATTTAATTTTAAACCTACATTAAGTGTATATAGTTTTAAGTTTACCTTAAAACTTATTTCCTATTCCTTATATTTAACTAATACCTACATCTATAATAAACATTTATCTTTTAATTATAACTGCTATTTATTTAATTCTAATCCTTAATTTAATTTTAACCCTCTTTCTAATTAAACGATAATATTTCTTAAATTAAAAGGCATGTCTGTGACTTGTTTTTCCCAAAAGCACCTGTTTTTGGAGATACTCTGTCTCAGTTTCTCACTTCCTCATCAATCACAACTGTCAATGTTGTTACTTATAAAGGATAAGAGGAAGTACTTGTTTTTCCTTTTTTAGCTAAAGGTTTCAAAATTTGCATTCCCTTGTCCCTTCAGGGGGGAGATTTTTTGCTGTTGAGCCCTTTTTACCTTTCTATACATAGGTTCACTGCTAATTCCACATCCTCACACATTCTAAGGGGGACCCTTTTTGCTGCAATCTCACCTCCATTATGCCTATGTATAATTTTTGCTGTCAAATGCCATCATCCACTTGTGCATCTATTATCTCAACTAAAGAGGGAATATTCTCAAGCCTATGCCCGCAATCCTTCAAAGTTAGGGAAGGTCCGTCAACAGGATCCATGGGGCTTTGCCTCCGTCATGGCTGCATTTTACTGGGGCCTTGCTCCCAGCCGGCATTTTTCCTGTTTTCACGTCCCTTTTACCTTACTTTTACTAGTGATTGTGGCTCCCGGCAGTAGAAGTGACAATGACATGTGTCTGGACATTGTGTTAGATGAATATGTGAAAAGTTTAGATAAAGTTATGACAATGGATATGAGATAGGAAAAAAACTTTTCCTATGTTCTGTATATTATGTGATTTAAATATGCATATATAATTAAATTAAGAAGTTACATATTATAGGTACATATTTGACCATTCAATTTATATTACTAGTAAGTAAATACTTAGCTTGGCTAAAAGTAACAATAATAGCATAAAAAACTTTGGTTGATCTTCTCTTTGTGAAAATAGAGTATGGTCTAATATTCAGGGCCACTTTGTATTTGACATATGCTGTTTTATGTTTTATATTTTTTCTGCAAAGAGTAGGATGACAAGAGTCAAAAGAAGTTTTCAGTTTATAATTTGAAAGGGAGTTTAAAATTGCAAATACTTTAGGAGAGGAAAAAACATTCTTAATTTTACCTAAAGTTGAATACACAGATCTCAAATTCTTCCTACATAGGTGGTTTGAAAGTGCCTTAAGAGGCATAGAAATTTCAGGAAATCTAAAGTGATGAAGACAAAGGAGAAGAGAAAAATATGCAGAGTGGGGCTGTTATAAATACTGGAGATAAACTTCATTTTTTGCCGTTTTTTCTATGCTTGTTCTCTGATTGAAAACTAAGACATTTTTCTTTGTAACATTGCAACCTAATATTCAGATCCTTTGTTTGTTATGCTGTTGTCCACAAAGAACTGGGAAGAGCTCCTTTCTCCAGAAAAGGTAATGTAGGTTTATTGATCTCATTCAGCTTTGGTCTAGAGATGAAAGTCAGTCATTTGGATTAACTGGGATGGTGTTTGTAGCCTTGGTGTTGGAATCTGCTGCTTTCTGGATAAAGAGCTCTGGTTACATGGTTAACAGAGCCTGGTGGTTCTACTCAAACTTATCTGAATGTGGTCATATGAAGACTCCAATTTTCTTCTAGGTATATTTGCATGAAGTGATATTCATGTGGACTTTAATTTTGCTTTGAGTTTTGACTGGTGGAAGAAGCCATAGAAAGTCACGTGGAGTGACTTTCCAGCATGAATGGAGTAGGTAAGTGTTCACCTCCCCTGCACTGGATAGCTGGGCTTTTTTGTGCTTCTGCTGGCTAAGATACTTCTCTCACTGGGGGAGTAAAATTTTTATAAATTTTTTTATTTTGGGGAGTAAAATTTTTAACAATCAATTATTGTAACTTAGAGTCAGACTTGGAATGAAAAGAAAAATGAGGAACAGAGGATTCTATGCTTTCCCCTATATTCTAGATCCAAGCACTTAAACTTGGCCTTACTTAAAATTAAACAGCTACAGTTGGAAGCAGAAGGAATGTTTTTAAGTCTCTGGATCCAAGTTTGAGTGTTCAAAATACGTATGATCAAAGACAACACAGAAAGTTGTATATTTTTTGACGCAATTCTCATTTTTGTGTTCTCCAGATTTTTTCTTTATGTTTTAAAATAAAAAAAATTGTTTCCTCGAGGAATGATACTAACATTGACTACTTTAAAAACCTTTACCACTTTTTAAACAACTGCAATAAAATAAACAAACAAAAAACTGCCTCTCCTCAGTCTTCTTTCCTCCTTCTTCACAGAAAAGAGAAGGCAGGCATAACATGCGGTTCTTCCTATTTAATTGCCAACTTTTGGTTAAAAACCAGATGAAGGTTTCTGGCAGACTAAAAAAATCTCTTGTTAGTGAGCTATTTACACCATGAACAAGCTTCATACAATAGGTAAACTATTATGCCTTCACTGGGGACTTGGATTTATTATTCTCATTAATATGTCATTTCCAGAGCCTCTCCATGTATTTACATTTTTCAGACACTTAGATAAGAAAGCCTAGGCTTTGCTAATTAATTTTAGAAATGCCTTTTACAATTACATTGAGAATAACTTACAGTTTATATTTATCAAAAGATATGCCCCCCAAATAAAGGGTAGTTAACAGCAGTTACTTTCAAAGTCTTTGAAGCCAATTGATATGTCTATTAATCTTTTGATGGCCATTGCATATTATATATTAAATATTTTATCTTTTTCATTGTTAATAGTTTATTTGTTGATTGATTGATTCATATAATATGTACTTTTAGAAAGACCTTAAGGAAGTTCACACTATATAGTAAGAAAACATGTAATAAAAACTCAAGTAGATTGGTTTTTCTGTCTGAGATTGTAATTAGGAAGGAATGTCTACCTTTGAAAGCAAAGTAAAAGAGTATACAAAGAGAAATAATATAAGATTGGTTAGGTGGTCTCTTGTAAAAATATATGAAATATTTTAACATATGAATTTAATTGTTAGGAAGAAAAGTTCTAGAAGCAGGTCTAATACTCATTTTCTCCCTTTACTGAGTAGTACCCCAGAAAAAAAAAAAAAAGAATATCTGGTCAAATCTTTTTTAAGTATACTAATAACAGACCTCTTGGCAAACATGCATGGTATTTTCTAGCTGAAAAGTCCTTATTTATAGAATATGTATAGAAGAATGTACCTGATCTGTCTAGAATAAACTATAATAAACAGACCTGGAATCTATTAATTCATGAGGAGTAGCTTCATGGAGAATGTCATGTAAAATATCTAACTAGAATATAAAATGAAAATGTGTCATGACCAAACAAGCTCCCTTTTTGTTAAGTTATGCTCCTGCAGGCATCACTTGGAGACCACATGTTAAATATGAGTTACTCTGTGCCCTTACATTCTTTTATGGCTCCAGATTTTTCCCTTCCTGCCTGCACCTTGTGATTATTGGTATCCTTAAAATTATTTTAATTTTAAGTTTGATAATGGGAAGTAAGTCTAATTTCACATTCCCATCTTTTGGGCTATTTTAAATGCTGACCTAATCTGATGCAGGTATAGGATAGGGAAAGCAGACTTGATAAAATACATGGAACGGTGTATTAGAATTAGGGGAACCCTGACTGGTTACACAGATTGTTCATTCTACTTAAGGCATCTAAAGGTAGGAAGGTATAGTTCACCGCTGAACATTCTTACTATTAAACCATCAGGCACAGACTAGGAGTTCAGAGGTTGGCACAGAAAGAGTTTTTTGACTTTTGCCCTTGTTTAATTTGAATTCACTTCAAGACAGGCCCTGAGACACAACACAGAGTGTTAGCAGTTTGTTTGGGAGGTGAAAGTAACCCCTATGGGAACTTAAGAAAGGAATACAATAAAGGGGGAGCAGTCAGTAAGTGGTGTGCTATCAAGCCAACTCCAGCTAAAGTTAAACCCCATGGAGAATCTCTGGGAAATGGTGTCAATCATACACTCAGAATTATTTCATCTGAGGACCAAGGCATTTGAGGTATTTATAGACTGAAACTCTAGGGTCCTTGGTTAAGCATTACTTTCAGAGGGTACTTATTTTTTATTTTTATTTTTTTTGAGTTGGAGTCTCACTCTGTCGCCCAGACTGGAGTGCAGTGGCCGCTCCCGGCCACCGCGGCCTCGCCTGCCGGGCTCCGGCGACCCTTCCGCCTCAGCCTTCCGAGTAGCCGGAATGACAGGCATCTGCTACCACGCCCGGCTGATTTTTTGATTGATTGTAGAGATGAGGTCTCGCTGCCCAGGCGGGTCTCGAACCCGCGGGCTCAGGCAATCCACTCACCTCAGTCTCCCAAAGGCGCGGGATGACAGGCTGAGCCACCGAGCCCGGCTTATTTTTTAAACTTCTATTTCTGCTGTCCTTGAGCAGCATGATCTTCTGTGGTTCCGGACGAAAGTCTCCTCAGGCCCTGTCTGTTCTGTCACTCAAGTCAAGTCTTTGACCATATCTACTCTATCTGGTTGGCCAGAGGGGAGTTTCTGAATTTTTTTCATTCAACAAATATTGATTTACTTATGTTGGAAATGGACCCGGGGTAGTGAGAGAAATACAAAATCAGAAAATATACCCGCGCACCCTGCGTTCTCCATGGTGGCGCGGTGAGCGGCTCGGCAGACCCCAGGCAGGGCCGGACCGCGGCCGGAGCCGCCGCCGGACGCCCGGGCCATGTGGCCACCGCCGTGGCCGCTGCTGTGGCTGCTGCTACCGCTCGGTGCCCGCGAGGCCACGTCGCCCCCGCCAGACTCCCTTTCCCAGCTGCCGGCTTCGCAGCACCCGAAGATTCGCCTGTACAACCCCGAGCAGGTTTTGAGTTGGGAACCGGTGGTTCTGAGCAATGACCCAAGACCAGTGGTCTACCAAGGGCAATTTAAACACATCGACGGTGAGTGGTTAAATGTTGAGTCTGTAGGAGTGAACTGTACGCAGGTCACGGCCACCGAGTGTGACTTCACTGCGGCCGGCTGCTCCAAGGGCTTCCAGGTGGATTTCAAGGTCACGCTTCGCCTTCGAGCTAAGCTGGGAAAGCTCCATTCTGCCTGGGGGACGATGCCTTGGTTTCAACACTATCTGAACGGCGCCATCGGGCCTCCAAGAAACATCTGGGTGACCCCAGGAGAAGTCTCTCTTATCATCAGGTTCTCCTCCCCTTTTGACATCGATACCTCCGCGGCCCCTTTTCCGTACTATGTCCATTACCAGGAAAAAGCAGGTTTCCAGCAGGTTAAAGGTCCTTTGAAGAGCAACCCTACTGTGTTGGATGATTTGAAACCCTTTAGGAACATTGTGATGGCATCGGGACTTGCCCAGATAATTCAGAATAATCTCATCTCAAAACTCAAAATCTTTGAAGTAATCACATCTGCAAGGACCGCCCCCCCCCAATACAGTAACGTTTCCTGATTCCAGGGATTAAAATGGGAAATCTTTGAGGGTCATTTTTTTTAACCTTCTGCACCCTGCTTTATTATCTTCTCATAATACATTTCACTATCTCACATATTATATATTTTCTTATTTTGTACAGGAAAATATTTACAGGATTAATCACATTTTACTTTATTTTATTTTATTTTTTGGCCACCCAACATGAACTAGATTAATCACATTTTAAGCCAGCAGACTGGGCATGAAGGCCCTTTCAGTGTCCTTCTTTGGGACAGGTCACATGGAACCCTGGGTCATTTGCCAGAGTTGAGTCTCCTGACCATTCTGCCCTACCAACAGTGAAAAAAAATCAGAGCTTGTTGTATCTACTTCACTAACAAATAATTACATGCCTTTTTAGTGTTTGGGAGAAGCCTTATTTTTTCTGGGATATCTCCGTAGGATCATTCTGGAAACTTGTATGATTGAGAAAATTCTTAAAGGAAAAAAAATCAAATGTCTGTCTCATGAGATCACTGTCTCTTATGTGGTATCGACAGGCCTTTTTGAGGCAAGAGCATGGAGTACTGGTCTTTGTAAAGTCCTGACAGGAAAATCACCAGCATCACTGGCCCAGTGTCTTCTTCCTGGGGTTGGCAGCTGGACCACTGTTTTGGTTTGAAGTTCCTGAAGAACATCTTCTAGTTCCTTTTCTGGAAGTGAAATGATGGACACAGACTGCTGAGGGCCAACCTATCTCATCTCATAAAGGGACATTTGAGCAACTATTTGCATGAGAGTAAGGGAATGTCATCTAAGGAAAGCGGTCTTCAAGTAGAGGGCAGCAGATATAAGGATCCTTAGGTGGGAGGGGGCTTGGTGTGTCTGCAAGATGATCTAAAGGAAGGTCAGTGTGGTGGTTATCGAAAGAGCTAGGGTGAGAGTGACCAGGGATGAAATAGACTGGGAAGGGGTGTCCATATCATGTTAATGTCTTGTAGAACTTGGAATTTTATTTTTTTGTGAGTTGGAAAACAATAGGAAGGTTTTGAGAAGAGTGACTGTAACTGACAGCATTTTAAAGCCCTCTGCCCTACTGTGATTCCTTCTGACTCAGTCCATCGGCCATTTAATTTCCTCCAATTTTTCTCTCAGTAGAACTGGAGAAGTTGCTTCAAGTCCTTACACTGCTGAACATTCTTACTTGAGGTGAAGGAGGTGGCCTTATGTCCTTGAGGTAAAGGAGGTGCCCTTATGTCCCTCTTGGTCCACTCCTAGCATTCATGATCTGCAAGCAAATGTGTTTCTTTCCAGCAAGATTTCTCCTCCCTTCAGCTTAATTTCTGTGCTTCCAAAAGTGGATCTGAGTCTCCCAGACAGATGGGAGATTGAGGCTGAGATGAGAGCGTAGTCATTAAGCAAACAGACAAACCGACAATCACCCACATCTGCACCCCTTGTTTATTCCTTGGCATGAGCTACGTTACGTCACCACATGTTTTTTCTTTGGCATGCCTAGTGTCTTAAACTATCTCATATGGTCAAGAATCATGTCTCTATGCATGTTACATACCTCACAGCACTTAATGTAATGCTTTATGCAGATTAAGAATTCATTATATATTTATTGAACACAGAGTTTAATGGTTAGAGAGAGAAAAAGGACTGAGCTATAAAGTGGAATGAATCAAACAAATGCTTTCTGCTTCCTTTTTCAGACCACCTTCACAAACTCAGATTGTAGGAAATGACTGCATACTAGATGTTAATGTTATTGAACTGAACACCCACGTTCTTCTCCTCCACATGTATTCTCAGGAGATGATTCTGTAGGTGCCTTCAGTTATAACTGCAGGCGTGGTCTTTTCAGTTTAAGTACCAGAGCTGACTTATTAGCACTGGAAAGTCTTAGAATTATGCTAGTTTGCCCTCCCCTTCTCCACCCACCTCTTCCCATCCAACATATCTGAAGAGAAGAACATTTAGATCTAGATTATTTTGGAGTATCTTTTTTGGTGTTATGAACACTAAAGTCAGTTTCCCATTGGCTAGATAATTTTAACTCACGTAACCATTACCTGCTTCATTCCACAAAGGTTTTGAAGTAGTTATGTCTGTATCTATATAAAGTATATTAACAAAGCTAAAGGAGAATACAAATGCTAGGTTATTTGTTTGGTATAGATTAGAACGTAATAAATGTACAAAGAATTGGAGAATCACAGTTTGGGATGGATGAATCAGAAAAGCCTTCTCAGAGGCAATTAATCTGTTATGACATTTATGTCTATTCATTCAGATCCCTGGAGTTATTTTGCTTTGGTTTTCTACTAAGTTGCTTTTAGACTAATATTCAAATTTTCCATCATATTTATTTCCAAAGAGATAAAAAGAGAGAATCCTCGATGGGGTGGGAATATTACATCTTTCTTTGGTGAGAAGCCTAGATATTTCATAGAGCATAATATTTTAGGATATTATCATAGAAATAGAGAATGATCTTTGGGAAGAGTATCAGACTTATTTAGAAAGAAAATAAAATTAAAAAAATAGAAGAAATTTCTAGTAAAAGGCAAACTTTTTAAAGCCTCACACTGTGAAAATAAATGCCTGTGGTCAAACCAGTTGAAAGCTTTGCTTTTCATTTTGGAGTGTCAGAATAGAAATAGATCTTGGTGTTTGTAGTTCAACCCCTTCATTTCACAGTTGACAAAACTGGGACCCAGAGAGGTTAAGTAATTTTCTTATGGTCACACAGCCATTATAATGTGGAGTAACATCTACATTTCAGGTTGACTGACTTCTGGTCCTAGGCTGTCCATACTACCCTTCATTGCTGCCTCTGGTTGATGCCCATTTGGAGAAAGAGGCATCCAGTTACCTCAGCAGCAACGTAGACATGCAGGGAAGAAGATAGATGGAAGCTGTACAGGAGAGCTAGAGATACAACGACCAATGCCATCAATTCTACAGAGAATGTGGCAGACTTTGATATGGTTATGGCAGAAGGCAATACCAGGGATTTCCTCCAGTGGACAGGGCAGAGGAACTGTAGGAACAAGCATATTAAATTGTGAGCTCTAAGATTTTAGATCATCATTTTATAAAAAGCAGTCTCTAGCTGTGGTTGAGACAGCAAGATCCATACTCAGAGGAAGGATCTGGGAACAATTAAGTAGCATGTCACAACGTCGGCAGTCTAAGGTTAAGACTGAATAAGCTCCAGTATGGAACTTAGGCATCTTATATGGAAGATGTCTGAGCCCACACTTTATCTAATAGAGAAGAACTGAGACTTAGAAACAAGATGAGTAATCAGGAATCACTGAATCTATGGGTTACTGTAAATTCAGCAATCTTATCGTGACTGCTGCGAAGTGTGCATATAGGGGGGTGCATACAGATTGGAGACCTCTTGATTTAGCTGACAGAGACAGTGGATGATAGGCATTGACTCCCTAGGCTTATGCATGCTGAATCAGCCAGGGTCCATTTGACTACAAGTGGCAGAACACCTGATTAAAATCAGCTCAAATAATATGGATGTTTATTTTTTATTTAGCAAGAAGTCTGGAGGTGGCAGTCCCAGGGTTGCTTTGGTGACTCAAAATGTAATTGTTCAATTTTGTCACTGTACCATTCCTAGTTCACTCTTAGTTACAACATGGTGGCTGGAGTGCCAAGCATCAAGTCTTTATGTGACAGCATTCTAAACAAAGTATAGGAGTGAAGTAAAAAAAAAAGACCTTTTACTGAATACTTCTCATATTATAAGAAATATGTACTTTTAAAATAAAATTTAGAAATAGAAATCTCCTCCTGAGGAGTTTACCTTACATTTCATTTTCCAATAGGTCATGTGACACACCTTGACCAATTACTGGCTAATGTCAGTAAGTTTGCCATGATTGATATATACCAATCCTAATTCATCTCTATAGCTAGGCATGTTTTTATCCTATCAGAACTTGTTTCTCTGAGTGTGAAAAATTAAAAAAGAAAGCCAAGTCAGTCACACTTAGTTAACTACAACATTTTTTTTCTTTATTTTAAAGATGTGGGGTAAAATTTAGGGTTAGGTATATAAATATTCATTATACAGTTACCCTTGTTGATGAGTTGTGCCCCTCCCTTCCCTAGCAGTTTCCTTTAACTGCTAATCCCAACCCTCCTTCCCTGACAGTTTCCTACTACTGCCAATCCCTTTCTTATAGTATTATGGTAATTGTCCAAGGTCTGCTTATGAGTGAGAACATATGGTACTCTGTTCTTTTTTCTGTGAAAGATCACTGAGTATGATAGACTCTAAATCCATCCAAGTTGCTTCAAAGTCCGTATGTTTGTTCTTCCTTATGGCTGCATAATATTCCTTTGTGTATACGTACTACATTTTGTTAATCCAGTGCAGCTTCGATGGGCAGCATGGTTGGCTCCATGTTTTTGCTATTGTGAATAGAGCTGCAACAAACATTTGATAGAATGACTTGAGTTCCTCTGGGTATATTCCCAATAGGGGGATTGCTGGGTCATATGGAAGGCCAATTTCTAGTTCTTTCAGAAGTCACCACACTGTCTTCCAAAGAGGCTGCATTAGTTTATGTTCCCACCAGCATGAAGAAGCATTCCTTTTTCTCCACATCTTTGCCAGCATCTGATGTTTGCTTTATTAATGATGGCCATTCTTACTGGGGTTAGGTGGTATCTCAGTGTGGTTTTGATTTGTGTTTCTCTGATGATGAGTGAGACTGAGTTCTTTTTCATGTGTCTGTTGACTGCCCATATATCTTCTTTTGAGAAGTGTCTATTCGAGTCTCTTGCCCACTTTTTAATGGGGCTGTTTGTTTTTTTCCTTTCAGCATGTTTGAGTTCTTTAACTACAATATTTCTATAAGATTTTGAGTCAGATTCAACTACAGATAGTGCTACACTAAAATTTCATATTGTTTCACCTAACCACACCCTGACATGAAAAACAAAGCCTTCAAAACCAGTTTCTTAAAGGTTCATCCAAAAATTCAGGCATCACCTATTTGATATAATGCAATAATAGCATGATGGATTAAATATTAAAGCAACAACAACAACAGCAACAACAACAAATATTAACCATGTATCTTCTTTCTCCAATTCAAGTTAAATAGTCAAAGCAGTATATGAGACTGGAAATCATGCTACATTCCCTTTCTACCACATATTTTTTTCTTAACCCTCTTTTCTAACATTCTACTCTGGTCCTGTTTTAACTAATAATATGTAGCATTTTATTTTTATGGATGAAAGTGTAGTTATTTTTACATACATATGTATTTGATGAAATTTAAAATTAACTAACAACCACATTTACTATCTGTGGCACAGGCAATGTTATGTAGTCACCAAACCCTGTAGATACCCCTCAGTCTTTTTGCCAGATGAGTGAGGTCATGTGACTGAGTTCTAGTCAATTAAATGGCTGAAGGGAAAAATATAATATTTTCAGGCCTTGCCCATAGAAAATTCACCATTGCTTGGGTTGACTCATATAGGATGGATCCCTAATCCAACATGACTGATGTCCTTATATGAAGAGGAAAATGCCATGTGATGTGATGGGGAGACAGGTATTGAAGTACTACGACTGCAAGACAAAGAGGGCCTGGTGCTACCAGAAGCTGGAAGAGTCAAGGAAGAATCATTGCCTAGGGGATTAGGAGGAAGCATGGCTCAGCCAATACTTTGATTTTCACTTCTAGTGCCCAGAACTGTGAGAGAAGACATTTCCATTCTTTTTAGCCACCAAAGTTTGTGGTACATTTTTACAGTAGCTCTAGCAAACAAATACACTATCCTCTATGCCCTCCCTCAGCTCTCGCACCAGTTGGACAAATGCAAATCTCCAGCAGAAAATGGGATGGAAGATCCACTTGTTGGAAGAAGATGAGATCACTAAATAACTACATGGACCAGCCTCTGCCCCAGTGTCCTCCTGTGTCAGTGAGTGTTGTGAGAGACAAATAAACTGTGTTTCATTAAGTTCTAATGTTTAGGGTGTTTCTTGTAGTCTTAGTTATCCTCCTTGATTGACTATATCATAAAACTTGGTCTAGAAAAGTTATGAAATTAGTGGTAATCACAATACAGATTACTTTGGAATCCTTACTTCTGCAGATGCTGCAGGTGCAATGAATCAAATAACCTTACAAGTTGCCTGCATGTTAGGAAGCTGTGGATCAATATGGGGGCATCTTTCTGTCTCAGGTCCAATGATCAGAACCAGTAGCTCATCAACTTACAACATGCTAGTGTAAGTGATGATATGGAGAAGGAGTTTGACTTTAATTTGTGAGCGTGAAGCTACCCTTTCATCTCCTTTAGTGCTATTGTGTAAACATTCAGCTTGCTTCAACAGTGTTGGTACTTTTCCTGAAAATATAGAGGAAAAAGAAGAAATTGTTTTTTATTTATATCTGAATAATTACGTTTTTTTAATACAACCCACAGGTGTAGGTAATTGCACAAACCTCTTCATCGCATTCTCTTATCTTCACCTTATGATATATCTAGGGAAGATTTTGGAAGCTGAATAGTCACTTTAACATCTTTATTTTCATTTGGAAAGGTAAAATGTAGAATATTAAAGGAAAACATGTCTCATTTAGCCAAATGCAACCAGCAGGGAATGTAACCTAACTTGCATTCAGCAATCTGTATTTGAGACCCTCATTGAACATTAGCTGCATGACTTGGTGGGTATTTGCTGACTCTTTGGTTTCCCTTCTGTCATCTGTTGTCAGAGGGGTTGGAGGGCTTTTTCAAGGTGTTTGGAGAAGCCACAACATACCAGGTGTTTCCTCAGGGCTTAACTAAAAAAGCTTTTACTAGGCTTGCTATGCCTTTATGTGTCTTAGGGGAAAACAAACAAATAAATGAACAAAACAAACAAAATGTAAAATGGTGCAGCCGCTGTGAGAAAGTTTCACAAAAAATTAAACATAGAATAACCATATAACCTATCAATTCAACTCCTAGGTATATACCCCCAAAATTGAAAACAAGAACTCAAACAGATACTTGTATGCCAATGTTCATTGCTGCATTATTCTCACTATCCAAAAAGTATAGAAAAATCCGTGTTCATAAATAGATGAAATGATAAGCAAAATGTGGCATATACATACAGTGGAACAATATTGAGGCATAAAAAGGAATGCAATTACGATACAACATAAATGGAACTTGAAATCACCATGCTACATTAAAAAAGGACAAATATTGTATTAGTCCATTCATATGAAATATATAAAATATGTAAATTTATAGAGACAAAAAGTAGATTAGAATTACCAGGAGCTGGTGGGGAGGGGAAATGGGGAATTATTGCTTAATGAATTCAGAATGTCTAGAATAATGGAAAAGTTTTTGAAGTAGATGGTAGTGATATTTGTGAGTGTTAGGTCACTAAGTTGTATTAAAAATGGTTAAAATGGCAAGCTTTATGTTATATATATATTTTACTACAATAAAAATAATTAAAACCAAAATAGAAAGCATTTCTGGAATTAAAAAAACAAACAAATGAATTCTAAATGTTTTTACCACCATGAAATGATATGTCGTAGAGGTGATGAGTATGTTAATTAGCCTGTTTTGATAATTCCACAATGTACACATGTATCAAAACAACTCATTGTATTCTATAAATATATACAATTTTAATTCATCACTTAAAAGCAAGATCAAACTTGAAAAAACAATTGATAAAATTTTTTGAACAAAAATTCCTTGTCAACAAAGATTTGGGAACTTTGTATGTATCCTGTTAAACAATCAATATTACTTTTTTATTTGAAGAACAGAATCTTTTTATAGAATTGTCTAATGTTTCTAGCATTTGTATTTCTTTAGACATGAAGATAATTCTACCAAATCAAGTAAACTTAATTTTTGTCAGCCTGGATATCAGAAGCAGAGTTGTGTAATAATGACAGTTTGGAGGAAACAGTGGTTGCCTGGGAAGCTCTAGCAATGAGTCCAGTGTTAGTAATGCTATCTTTTAGATCAGTAACTGTTTCAATGCTAAATACTTTAGAGAGAATACATATCTCTAGGTCTAATCAGTTATGGTATTGCGGTGTCCCTGGATATTGGAGGGTCACTGGGGTAAATAGTGGTGAGTTGAGAGAGGACAAGAGACAATTTGAAGCTTTCTTCCTTCCTATTTAAGTAAAGGCACTTTTCTTGAGGGTTGTTTGGAGGGGGAATTTTGAGGGTTTTATGCAATGGTGGATGTTGCTACATATTTTCTCAAGAAATTATTCTTACCTCTGATAGTGCCTGACAATAATGATTATGATTTATAATCTTCAAAGAAGTGCCTGTTCTTTTATCTTGTTCTCAATATATGGTCAACATGTGTGATGGCCAACTGAGCTTCTAATGGGTAATCTGGAAGATGTTTTCGCCTCCACACTCCTTCTTTATGCCTTGTGTTCAGAATCTGTTCACTGACAGGTTGGTGAGTAATGTTTCTTTATGAGACTGTTGGGAAGTGTGAACAATCAGAAAAAACATTTATTGCTTTCTTTTGAGCCTTCCTATATCACGAAGCCCCACTATTAACCACATATTCTTTCACTGTTTTGTGTCTTAGAGAAGAGTAACTTCTAGAGATACATTTGAAGAACTGCCAATGGGTCTGAGAAAGCTTTCCGTTAATTGGGAGCAACATTTGCATGTATTAACATTTTACCATTTGCCAGTTACAAAGCAACACATAGCAAAATGAAATGGCAATTCATTTTTTCTTCTTATATTTTGTGAAACAATATGAATATTCCATTATGTGAGAATGTGCTTTATTTATATTAATAATTGGTAATAAAAAATAATTGGCAACGGAGCTCTCTACTTAAGAAATATTAAGACCTAAGTGTTCTAGGAAAAAAGTTACCAAATCTGAAAGTTTATTTTTAACATTCCACTTTTACTAAGTGGTGCCCCTATCAGGGTGAATGTGCACTTTTCTTCTTCATTCTGCTAAAATCAGCATATATCATTAAAGATTAGACACTTCTAAATTTCTAAGATGTGTTGGGCCACCTTTATAAAAGACAGAACTTATGTTTCCAAATTGCCATTATCAAAGAATTTTGTAGCAACAACATAGTGAATTAGACTGCCTGGTGTTGGATACATTTGATTTTTTTTTTGTCTGAATAAAAACAGTATTTCAATGCCCAAATGCTTTCAACACTGCATCCCTCTTATCCAAGTTGTTGAGCCTCAAAACTTGCTAGAGGTGGAGGAGACATCAGAGAATTAAAAAGGTGGCATATTGAGTTACATGTGCATGCCAGCTGTATTGTTCCTTCTTAGGCGAGACGAGCCAAGCGAAAAGGTGAGATCACTTTAAATTAGGATGATGTTAACAACAGTTACAAAAGTTTGAGTGCCTGTTGTGTAGCAGAAACCCTCTAGAGCTATCTCCTTTAAAACTAAGAAAAAATTCTTTGAAGTAAGTACTATGAAGGAAAATGTACATAATGCTGCATCAGTGTATTGGGGGAGACTACATATTCTTAAGTTTTCCCAAGGAGGCAACATTTAAGCAAAAGTATGAATATAAGTATCCACAGGGATAGAGAAAAGGATATTTCCAGTAGGTGATGGGGGTATACAAAGTCCTGAGGGAGGAAATAGTTCAGAGTATTCAAAAAGCAGAAAACAGGTTACAGTAGCTAAAGACCAGTGAAGAAAAAGAGTGTGACTTCAGATAAGCAGGTGAGGACCAGATCATGAAGGGTGTGTCTCTGATCGCTACACGAGAATTCACTGTTTATATTGTTCCTTGCATAAATGTTGTCCATGTTCTCTACCATGTTGAGTCAGATAAGACGCTCAGCTACTTTTATGGATTTTTATTTTATTTTATCATAAAGTTGTGGGAGTACAAATCAGGTACTTTTCTTAATTACCACAAAAACAAAATTCACCTAAGGCACTTGTGTGTGTAGTAGACGTTGGAATTGGGTTTGTTGATGAAGTTATGGTGTAACCATGTAAACAAATTAAAAATATAATATTGGGCTTCACCCTTTAAAAATATTTCACAGCAATATCTATCAACATGGGCTCTATCTCCCAAAAGTTTGCCTTCTCTCTTTTATCTCTTTTTCCTTGACCTTCTTCTCCCTTCTGCTAACCTTTCTTTTCTGTTCTCTAATGAGAACACATCTAATTCCTGCTCATTTTGAACGCAGATCAGTTTAGCAATCTTTTCTTTCTGTTAACTAATATCCAAAGAGTGTGACCTTCCACCCCAAATGACTTGACTAGAAAAATAACTTTATAAAATAATGACAAGTCCTTTTCCCAAGAGAAATTCTGATGACATGTGTTAAGATAATTATTTTTATCTTCATGTCTACAAATTGCAAAATTTCACTCTTATTAATTCATGTATGCAAAGAGACATACAAGAGACTACATATTTATTGCATTTGTTTGGTGATAAACTTATCACTAAAGGTCAATTTACATAAGAAAGTAAGCTAGATAATATTTTAGTTGTGGTTTAATTAAAATGCTTGCAGGATAGTACCCTTTCCTGGGTCCACTACATATAATCCAGGCAAGTACATGTTATCTTTGTTTATGGAAAAGGTCTATTGTGACCACTTATTGTCTAACTATTTGTTTATAGCAATCCCAATCTTCCAGTTTTCTTCTTGGTGTGGAAGTCAAAATTCTTGGTTACAAACAAATAAACAAACAAAAAACCCACTCTGACTGGTTTATGTATAATTGGATATTAGTTAAAAGATTATAGGTAGCTCACAGACTCTTAAGGTTGCAAGATTACCAGTCTCAGCAGTTATGCAGTCAGGAATAATACCCAATTATAGGAAGAAAAAGACAAAAGAAACAAAAAAACTATTTAGAGACATTAAACTTATAAAATCAACATAATTTGAAGACTAATAGGATAGGGAGGTAAGAGAAGGGAGGAATTAAATATGAATCCCAGATTTCTGGCCAGACAGCTAATGGATTGACAATTTCATTAATTGAGCATTGTGGGCATTTGAAATTTCCTCCTGTGTTTGGAAATTTTTACATTCTGAATACAACACACTGAAGTGGAAACTAGAATTTGTTTTTGCAACTTTCTTTATTGCTAAGTTAAGTTTAAGGCAAGAGACCTTTTTTATCCACAAGAGGAGTGGAATGAGGACATGGCATATACTTTGTTGATATTTGGGTTAGTATGGTGGCCAACAGATTGAATTCCTCAGAAGAAGTTACAGAGTGTTTGGCTTCCAGTTTAGAGTGTCTTCATATGAGCTACAGTGTAGCTGCCAAGCAGTGGAAGCCATAGTGCTTTTGCTAACACAACTCTAATGGCATATAATTGCATCTGATTCTTGGCTACTTTACTTCCTTTTTACTGCTGCAATCATCAGTTTCTTTTCAACCAGTCTTGTTTGCCTGCTATTTTATAGTGCCCAATGTCATCAGAGTCATCGTTTTAAATTGTAAATCTGATAATGTTGCCCCTTTAATAAAGTCTTATGGTCTGAGTCAAGACTCCTAAAGGATTAGTTTTCTTGGGCTACCATAATATCGTTTGAAACAACAAAAATATATTCCCTCACAGTTCTGGAGGGTAGAAATCTGTATTAGAGGTTTCAGCTGGTCCATGCTTCCTCTGAAGCCCCTAGGAGAGGATCCCTGCTTGCTTTTAGTAGACACAGGTGTCCCTTGACTTTTGACTGCTTAACCACAATTTCTGTCTCCATCTTCACATGAGAATCTTTCCCCTGTATGTGTGTCTGTGTCTTCACATAGCATTCTTATAAGGAATCCAATCACATTCACTGCATTAGGATCAACCCTGCTTTGGTATGACCTTATCTTAAAGGGATTACATCTTCAAAGTCTGACTTCTAAATAAAGCCACATTCACAAGTATTAAGTATTAGAACTTCAGCATGTTTGGGGGGAGGCACATTTCAACTTATAACAGTGGCCAACAAGTTAATCCATGGTGTATCATTTCAACCTCACCTTATTTACTTTCTTTTTTCCTCCCTCTACTGTTCAGCCACTCCTGATATCTTTCAGTGTTTTGAAAGCACATTGCCCTTCATAATATAATACTTTCTCACAGGTAGATTCCCTCTCCCTGGAATACTCCCTCTGTATCTACCCTCCTAGCCCCATTTTCAACCAAGTCTCATGCATCCTCTATGTCTTTCTCTACACCCTACAATAGTCTAAATGTCTCGGTTTTGTGTTTCCACAACTAACTGAACCTATGTACAGTGATTACTTGCCTCATATTGTAGCTACAAGAAGTTTGAGCTGATGTTTGCTTTGCTCAACGTTGAAGTCCAAATACTTGCCATAGACTTTCAATAAGAAGAATAAATATGGCAACTCTTTGGTAGTTTTGAATACCTGTGAACCATGTAGCTATCTAGCTTTGAATTCTGTTGGAACGGTCTTATCTTTTTGTCAGTCAATACTTTTAAACACAGATTTCTATTAGGGAATACATTGCAGTTCTTAGAATGTTGTATGTCACAGAAATTTTCTACAATCTCCTCTTTCTAAGAATGACCTTTGATAACAGTCCTGTGATATATCTTATTGGTAAATTGTGTCCTCTAATGACTCAATGAAAGCATGAGTTCACAATATGCTTTTAGACTATGCTCCTTTCTCTTTGATTTATTAAAGTTGTTTTATAACTTAATTTTACATGAATCATTACAACGATAATTAATCTGTTACTTTCTAGTTATTGTAATTATTATTAATTTCTAGCAACATCAAGTCTTTAAATATCAAATATGAAATCAGTGCTCTGTTCAACCTCCATAGATTTATTGTCTGTTTAGATGAACTGCTTTTCATTCAGGACTAGAATTTTCAATGCCTACTCAATATTCTATGTCAATGCCTCACTCAATTACACACACTGAAAAAGTAAGACTTGAAACTCTTCAAATAGCAGCTAATACAAAAGTATTTCATATTTGTTTTTGGATCTTGTTTCTGTGTTTATGAGTGAATATGAATATATTTGTCCTGAAGATTCAAAAATGTGTATGAACTACACTAATTGTCATAGTATCTCAATCTAAACACTCCTGCCTTTTCTGCTAACTTTCTGGGTTTTGAAAGAAATGTATTTTAATATTTTTATTTTTTCAACTGCTCCTATTGTACTTTAAATAAGTTGTATAGAGAATAAAAAGAAAATAATACAAATTTATTAGAGAAAACTCTTTATCATTTTTTGCTAAATTAATTTAGGTGGTGCTTGAAGATCAGCATTATTAATATAATAATACATATAGTAATAAGCAGATACTCTTTAATGTCACAAATTATCAGAAAAAATTGCTAAATGTCTGGCTGGAGATGGTGGTTTTAGGCCTATAATCTCAGTACTATGAGAGCCCAGATGAGGTGGGAGGATTGCTTGAGACCAGGAGTTCAAGTCCAGCATGGGCAATTTAGTGAGATGCTATTTCTACAAATAAATAAATGTCAAAATCTCATATAATGTTTCTCAAAATAATCAGCGCTATCTATGACAAATACATAGCCAACAACATACTTAATGGGCAGAAGCTGGAAGCATTCCACTTAAGAACTGGAACAAGACAGGGATGGCCACTCTCACAACTCCTAATCAGCATAGTACTAGAAGTTCTAGCCAGAGCAATCAGGTGAGGAAAAGCAATAATAAAAGGCCTCGAAATAGGTAAAGAGGAAGTTAAATTCTATTTTGCTTCACAGGTAATATGACTATAGAGGAACCTAGAGTCCACCAAAAGACTCCTAGCACTCATAAGCAACTTCAGTAAAGTTTCAGAATACCTTCTGTGTGTAGTCAGCCAGTTTTCCCAGTACCATTTACTGAATAGTTTCTACTCTCCCCAGTGGTTGGCTGTGGAGGCTTTCCTGAAGATGAGTTAAGGCTGAAATTGAGGTTTTGCTTCTGGAATCTCTGTCCTGTTCCATTGGTCTATATGCCTGTTCTATATACCAGGCTGTTTTGATTATTGTAGCTTTATAATAAAGTTTAAAGTCTGGGAGTGTGATACCTCCTGTTTTGTTGTTGTTGTTGTTTTTTGAGGATTGTTGTGACTATTTGTGGCCATTCATGTTTCCATATGAATACCTGTATTGTTGTTTCCAGGTCTGAGAAGAATGCTGCTGGTAATTTAACAGCTGTTGTGCCAGATCTGTAGATTGCCTTGGATAGTATGGACATATGAACAATGTTGACTCTTCCATTCCATGAACATGGAATATTTTTCCATTTGTTCAAGTCATCTTTGATTTCCTTGAGCAGTGTTTTGTAATTTTCATTGTAAAGGTCTTTCGTGTCTCTGGTTAGGAAGATGCCAAAGTATTTCATTTTTTTCGTGGCTATTGTGAATGTGATTGTGCTTTTTATTTGAGTTTCTGTTTGTTTATTGAAAATAGAAATACAATTTTCTTTTGCATATTTATTTTATACCCTGAGAACTGCTAAGGTCCTTTATCAGTGCAAGGAGGTTTCTGATAGATTCTCTTGGGGTTTTTTTTTTTGAGTTGGGGGTCTCACTTCTTTGACCAGGCTGGAGTGGAGTGGCACACAAGCTCACAGCCACCCTAGCATCGATCTGCTGGGCTCTGGCGATCCTTCTACCTCAGCCTTTCAAGTAGCCAGAACTATAGGCGTATGCTACCATGCCTGGCTATTTTTAATATTATTGTAGAGACAAATCTTGCCAAGTTGCCCGGGCTGATCTCAAACCCGCAGGCTCAGGTAATCCACTTGCCTCGGCCTCCCAAAGTGCTGGGATTGCAGGCTGGGCCACTGAGCCCGGACTCTCTTGGGTTTTTGAGGTATAGAGTCATGTCGTCTGCAAAGAATGATAACTTGACTTCCTCTTTTCCTATTTGGATACTCCTGATCTCCTTCTTTTGTTTGATTGCTCTAGTTGGACTTCCAAAACTATGCTGCAAAGGAGGGGTGCGAGTGGGCATCTTGGTCTTGTTTTGGTTTTCAGGAGAAATGGTTCTAATTTCTGTCTGTTTAGCAGTATGCAGGCTGTGGGTTTCTCGTAGATGACTCACAAAAATCAACTCTACATTGAACAAAGACCTAAATGTAAAACTTCAAACTATATGAACCTTAGAAAATGCAGGAGACACTCCTGTGGAAATTGGAAGTGGCAACTAATTCCTGATCAAACCCCCAAGTGCCCATGCCATAAGAGATAACATAGACAAGTGGGATCTCATTAAACTGACAAGCTTGTGCAAAGCCAAAGAAACCATCAAGAGAGCAGGGAGACAGCCCACAGACTGGGAAAAAATATTTGCCAACTGTATGTCTGACAAAGGCCTAACGTCTAGGCTCTACAAGGAACTCAAACATGCCAAAAAGAAAAAAACAAACAAATATTCCCATTACAAAGTGGGCAAAAGATATGAATAGACACTTCTAAAAAGAAGACATACAAGTGGTCAACAGATACATGATGAAATGCTCAGCCTCACTAGTCATAAAAAATGCAAATTAAAATTACACTAAGATACCATCTAACTGCAGTCAGTATGGCCAATATCAATAACTCAAAAAAACAACAGATACTGGGGAGGAGATGGGGAAAAGGTAATACTTCTACACTATTGGTGGGAGTCTAAACTAGTACAACCTCTGTGGAAATAGATTGGTAATTCCTAAAAGATCTAAAAATAGACCTTCCATATGACCCCACAATTCCCCTACTGGGAATATACCTGGAGGAAGTCAAATTACTCTATGAAAAAGATACTTGCAGATGTATATTTATTGCAGCATTGTTCACAATAGCAAAAATATGGAACCAACTGTGCTGCCCATTGAAAAAGGATTGGATAAAAAAATTGTGGTACATATACATGGTGGAATATTACACAGCCACAAAGAAAGACAAAATTATGAACGTCATAGCAACTTGGATGGAATTGGAGCCTATAATACTAAGTGATCTATAATAGAAACAAAGAACTGAGTATCACATGTTCTCACCTTGAACAATTATCATAATACTATAAGAAAATGACTGGCAGTAGTAGGAAACTGCCGGGGTGGGGGCGGGATTGACAGTAGTGGGAGTCTGCCAGGGGTGGGGGGACAACCCCATCAAGAAGGGTACCTGCATAATGAACATTTGCATACCTAACCCTGAAATGAACCCCACATCTTTAAAATTAAAAATTTAAAAAAGAAAAAAGTCTCAAGATCCAATATCAACCCTTCAAAAATCCGTGACATTTCTATACATCAACACTATTCAAAGTGAGAACCAAATCAGGAATATAACCCTCTTTGCAATAGCTGCACACACACATAGACAAACAAAAAAATGAAACAAATCAAAACAACCTCAGAATACATTTAACCAAGGAGGTTAAAGACCTCTACAATGAAAACTACAAAACACAACTGAAAGAAATCAAAGATGACACAAACAAATGGAAAAACATTCCATACTCATTGATCAGAAGAATCCATCAAGGCAAGCTATAGATTCAACACAAGCACTATCAAATTACCAGCATCATTTTTCACAGACCTAAAAAACCCAATACTTAAATTCACATGAAAGCAAAAAAGAGTCCAAATAGCCAAAGCAATCTTTAGCAAAAAGTACAAAGTTAGAGGCATCATATTATCAGATTTCAAATTTCATTACAAGGCAACAGTAACCAAAACAGCATGGTGGTGGTATAAAAATAGAGACATAGATCAATGAAACAGAATTGAGAATCTAGAAATAAAACTGCTGGCATACAACCATCTCGTCTTAGACAAAGCTGACAAGACAAATTTGGGAAAATAACTCCCTGTTTGGCAAATGGTACTAGAAAAATTGGCGAAATATAAGTAGAAGAAGAATCTAGCTGGATCCCTTCCTCTCATCATATACAAAAATTAACCCAAGATGGATTAACAACTTAAATGTAATACCTCAAACTATAGAAATTCTAAAAGAAAGCAAAGGAAACACTCTTCTGAACTTTAGCCTAGGCAATGAATTAATGATCAAGACCTCAAAAGGAAAAGTAGCACAAGACAAAATTGACAAGTGGGCCTATTCAGACCCGAGCTTCTGCGCAGCAAAATAAACCATCAACCAAGCTAATAAATAACGCACAGAATGGAAGAAAATATTTTCACACTGTGCAGTTGTCAAAGGCCTAATAACCTGAATCTATAGAGAATGCAAATGAATCACAGCCTGTTAAACCCTTACTGGTTAAACATTTACCTCATCTATTTTTTTAAGGCCATAAAGAGTGACAGTAGGGCCTGTAGTTCTGGCTACTTGGAAGGCTGAGGCGGAAGGATCGCCGGAGCCCAACAGGTCTATGCTGGGATGGCCGTGAGTGTGCCACTGCACTCCAGCCTGGGTGATGGATTGAGATTCTAACTGGAAAAAAAAAAGAGTGAAGGTAGGGTTACAGCTACTGACTCTAAGTGTATTCACACATATCGTGATGGTACTTATAAAACCTACTTTATAAGGTTGTTGTAGAAATTGAAGAAATATAAAAAAGTAATTAACATACTGTCTGATACATAGTCATGCTCAATAACTAATGATTATCATCAACATCTGTTTAAGTGAGGCTTCCACACCCTGAGAAATTTCATTATTTCTGGAAGTCATCAGGTCATGTGTCATGTTGTGTTCATGAAAAAAATCTTCTCAGTATGACATCATGGTCTTCAATTCCTCTTTCCTTGTTTTTAAAACTGCTTCTGGAGCTTTCAATGCCTGCTGCACTGTGGATACCCCCTCCTCACTGCTGCATTAGCTCTAGTTCCCAGTGTTGGTTCTGAAGCACACCATGATTTCATTGTTTCATGGTAGTTCTATGGAGTCACTGGTATATTACTATAGTAGCACCTCTGTCCTTTAAGGCTGTACTGGATTCTGGAGTCCCAGTGTCAAAAAGTTGGCCACCTCACTTCTCAGTATTTTACAAGTAGACACAGATCTTTCAAATTATATGCAGATAACCTTCCTCTTTTGGGCTGGAAGGATCAGTCCATGGGTTTACTCTAAAAGACGAATTTGGGTTAAGGATAGAATTCTGTCTTCAATTTTGCTTCTCTCCTTGACTGCCAGACTGGTTTTTTTCTTAAAATGATTGCTTTCCTGGAAAGCCGGCCCATTCCTCCTAAAAAAAAATAAAGACCTTTGATGTGCTCCTCCCATACAGTCTATAAATGTTTCTTAATGTAATTTGTAAGCAGTACTTAGTATCAAACTGAACCCACACCTAGAACACACATGGGATATTAATACTAGCAGATAAGAAAATAATGGTAACTATGACAGAAGTCATTGGTATTTTCTTCTGTTTGAATACTTGTAAACACTTTATTCCTTTTCAATTCTGATTGATCCTGCCTTCTATGACTTAGGGTAGCATTACTCAGTTTAATTTTTTTTCAACAATTAAGAACTGTTTTGTTGAAAGTCATTCTTTCTCTAGGTTTACATACAAACAACACAGGTGTAGACCATGCTGCTCTCTCTCCTTTGAGTTATATTCAAGCTTCCTGTTCTATTTTGAGAGTTCAAATAGTTGATGTTTGTATATAAATTGTTAGTAATATTTTTTGGCATCTGTTGTAAAGGCAGATTTAATTTATGATCTTCTTGGACATTCCCCAATGGTAGGAGAAAAAGAGAATATTGACATGTTCCATACTTTCTAGAAGTTGGTTCATTAGAATCAGTTTCAATCTGTAAAAAACTTGTTACAATAAAGTGTTAACTTCTACACTGTTGGTGGGAGTGTAAACTAGTGCAACCTCTGTGGAAAGCAGTGTGGCAATTCCTAAAAGCTCTAAATACCAACCTCCCATATGACCCGCAATCCCCCTACTGGGAATATATCCTGAAGAACTCAAATCACTCTATAAAAAGATACCTGCACACGTATGTTTATCGCAGCGTTGTTCACAATAGCAAGAACCTGGAAACAACCATGCTGCCCATCAAAAGAGGACTGGATTAAAAAAATGTGGTACATATACATGATAGAATACTACGCAGCCATAAAAAAGAACAAAATCATGAATTTCACAGCAACCTGGATGGAACTAGAGTCTATAATACTGAGTGACCTCTCACAGAAACAAAGATCTGAGTATCACATATTCTCACTCATATAATGGACCTTAAACATCCAATGCAATACTATAAGAAAATGACTGACAGTACTGGGAAACTATGGGGAGGGAGGGAGATGGGATTAACGTAGCAAATATCTGTCTGGGGACGGGGAAACACCTCATATCAACAGAGTATCTGAATGAAACGTAATTGTATACCTAAACCTTAACTGTACCCCACAACATCATAATAAAAAATAAATTAAAAAAAAAGTGTTAAGAGCAAAGAAAACTTGAAAGCACCAAGGCACAAATGAGTCAACAGACAATAAGTATTTGCTTATGACTTTGTACCATTGCTGTTCACATCGCAATAGTCCCAGTTTTTAGATGTATAGTAGAAATGTCAGCTTTGTTTTCTTGCCCTAACTTGAAACAACTTCTATCCTATCAACAACTTTAGTAGTATTAACTTTAATGTTTTTATCTACTTCAACTGAATTATAATCATACACATAAGTCGATGCTAAAGACTTTGAATTTTTATAACTTTTCATTTTTAAGTGTTTATGTAACAAATGAAAAGTGAAATAAGTGTACTTTTAATAACACACAAGAAAGTCAGCCTCATTTGCTTATCAAACTATTTACATTAGCATTTCTCTGAGAATAAGCTATACATAAAGCTACAGTAGTATTATAATTTTTTTTAGATAAGAAGAGGTTTTAAAAACCTTATAGTTATAAGTCTCTTAAATGCAAGATAGCTGAATTTATACTTGAAACCTGTAACTTTATATTCTGGTAAGCAATGAATCTTCTACTACAAAGATTTAGTGCTATCTCCTACACCAAAAAGGCCCATGCAGAGAAGCTTTTTGCTATTATTTTTAAAATTGGAAATATTTTTCCTAACTCCAAAGCTTCCTTGGCTCAGTGAACTCTTATGTATCTTTCTAATTTCAGCTTATATAATTTTCTAACAGAAGGCTCTTTCTGATCCATTTATTTATGTTAAGTGTACTAACCTCCTATGTATTTAATAGTGCTGCTTACTTCTCATACTTTGCCTAAAAACAAAACATATGCAATTATATATATGTACATTTTGTTTATATCTTATTTCTTAGATTTTTTTTCTCTTAACAACACTGCTATAGGTATCAACTTAAACTTCAGATGATATACAAGAAAACAATGACCAGAAGTCACTAGAGAGAGAAAAAAGGGAAGCAGTTTCTGCAGAAGAGGTCAAAATTTGCAGGAAGGGATCACAGCAGACTTTATCTTTAAGACTTTTATCCTAAGGGCAGGCCAATGTCAGCCATGTACTTAAGTGGTCAAAACTCAGAATATGAAGTCTTTCTGACCTAAAGAACAGAGAACAGAGTTGGGGAAATCCAGCTATGAGAAAAAGAGAAGGACTCCCGGGAAGCAGAGAGCCAGAAAGGGAAACGCAAAATTATCTGTAAAAATATTGCAAGTCTCTGGCTGACCCCTGATCAGTGTTACTGCAGAGAAGACTCAAAGCTTCCCAGCTAATGATAAAACACTAAGCTGAAATTGAGCTGCTACTCCAATACAGAATTTGCATAATAGGTACAACCAATTAGGTTAATTTCCTATACAAATGAAAACATTAATACTGTTTTAAGGGACATGATAGGGTCTAGAGTTTCTACAACACAATATTTCCAATTATGAAACATAAAATACAAGTTTATCCACTATATAGACAACCAGTCTCAAAATAAAATAAGTTAAATTGACAGCAACCATGAGATGACCTAGACATTAGGATTAGCAGATATTATAATTATACTCAAGGAAGTCAAAGAAAATACATGAATAATATATAAAAACAGATAATATCAGTAGAGAAATAGAAATATATAGAAATTCTAGAACTGAAATAAAATAACCAGAATTAGAATTCCCTGGACAGGCTTAATAGCAAAATGAAAATGATACAGTAAGTCATTAGTGAATGTAAAGATGGTTAATAGAAGACTAATCTGAAGACAGAGAAAATACGATTTAAAGAATTAACAGAGCTGTGGGAACTTGTGGGACAATAAAAATATAACAATAGGTTGTGAATTTCTGTTTCTTCCATTTTCTTCATGTGTGTTTGTAGGGATATAAATTCCCCTCTTACTACAGCTTTCAGGGTATCCCAGAGATTTTGGTAAGATGTTTCTTCATTTTCATTTGTTTCCATGTATCTTTTGATCTCTGTTTTGATTTCATCATTGACCCAGGAGTTGTTTAGCATCATGCTGTTTAGTGTCCATGTCTTTGTGGGTTTTGGGGGGACTTTGTTGGTGTCAATGTTGATTTTTATTCCACTGTGGTCTGAGAAGGTACATGGTAGAATTTTGGTCTTTTTGAATTTGCTTATGCTTGATTTATGGCCAAGTATGTGGTCGATCTTAGAATACATTCCATGTGGTGATGAGTAGAATGTGTATTTTGTGGTCCTTGGATGGAGTGTTCTGTAGGTATCAATTAAGTCCATTTGGTCCAAAGTCACATTGAGGTTCTGGATCTCCTTGCTGATTTTTTGTCCTGATGATCTGTCTAGGGTTGTGAGTGGGGTATTAAAGTCCCCAGTTATCATGGTGTTAGAGTCAATATCTTTCCTTAGTTTTCCTAGAAGCTGCTTTATGAAAGTTGGCGCACCTATGTTGGGTGCATATATGTTTAGGATAGATATTTCTTGTTGATGGATTGAGCCTTTTATCATTATGTAGTGGCCTTCTGTATCTTTTTTGATTTTTAATAGCTTGAAGGGTATTTTGTCTTAAATTAAGATCGCTACTCCTGTTTCTTTTGTATTCCGTTCGCCTGAAAGTTTGTTTCCCATCCTCTTCCTTTGAGTCTGTGGGTGTCCTTTCTAGTGAGGTGAGTCTCTTGAAGGCAATAGATGTTGCCTGATGATATTATTATCTCTCTTTGCAGATGATATGGTTGTGTACCTTGAAAACCCAAGAGAATCTGTCAAAAGCCTTCTTACATTGATAAAGGCCTTTGGCAAAGTCTCAGAATACAAAATAAATGTACAAAAGACAATCACATTTCTCTACGCCAATAATAAACAAACAGAAACCCAAATAAAAAACACAATTCCATTCACAATAGCCACACAAAAAAAGAAATACCTTGGCATCTTCCTAACCAGAAACATGAAAGACCTTTACAATGAAAATTACAAAACACTGCTCAAAGAAATAAAAGATGACACAAACAAGTGGAAAAATATCCCATGCTCATGAATTGGAAGAATCAACATTGTGAAGATGTCCATCTTACCTAAGGCAATCTACAAATTCAATGCAATACCTATCAAATTACCAGCAACATTCTTCTCAGACCTGGAAAAAACAACACAGGAATTCATATGGCAACACAAATGTCCAAGAATAGCCAGAACAATCCTCAGCAAAAAAAAAAAAAAAAAAACAAAGCAGGTGATATCACATTACCAGACTTCAAACTTTACTATAAAGCTACAATCATCAAAACAGCTTGGTATTGGTACAGGAACAGGCATATAGGTCAATGGAATAGAAGTGAGATTCCAGAAGCAAAACCTCCATTTCTCAACCAACTCATCTTCGACAAAGCCCCCACCACCTACCACTGGGGAGAGGAGAACCTATTCAGTAAATGGTGCTGGGAAAACTGGCTGACCACATGCAGAAGATTGAAACAGGACCCCTATCTATCCCCATGCACAAAGGTTAACTCCAAATGGATCAGAGACCTAAATGTAAAACCTCAAACCATAAGAACCTTAGAAAAGGAAGGAAATACCCTCATGGAAATCGGAACTGGCATCCAATTCCTGTACAAAACCTGAAACCCACAGGTCATAAGAGAGAAGATAGACAAGTGGGACCTTATTAAACTGACAAGCTTCTGCAAGGCCAAAGAAACCATCAAGAGAGCAGGGAGACAGCCTACAGACTGGGAAAAAGTATTTGCCAACTCCAGGTCTGACAAAGGCTTAACATCCTGGATCTACAAGGAACTCAAACGTGCTGAAAAGAAAAAAACAAACAGCCCCATTATCAAATGGGCAAAAGATATGAACAGACACTTCACAAAAGAAGACATCTGAGCAGCCAACAAACACATGAAGAAATGTTCAACCTCACTAATCATCAGGGAGATGCAAATCAAAACCACACTGAGATACCACCTAACTCCAGTCAGAATGACAGCTATCAACAACTCAAAAAATAACAGTTGCTGGAGAGGGTGTGGCGAAAAGGGAACACTTCTGCACTGTTGGTGGGAGTGTAAACTAGTGCAACCTCTGTGGAAAGCAGTGTGGCGATTCCTAAAAGCTCTAAAAATTGACCTTCCATATGACCCTGCAATACCCCTACCAGGAATATATCCTGAAGACCTCAAATCACTCTATAAAAAAGATACCTGCACACGTATGTTTATCGCAGCATTGTTCACAATAGCAAGAACCTGGAAACAACCATGCTGCCCATCCAAAGAGGACTGGATTAAAATGTGGTACATATACACAATGGAATACTATGCAGCCATAAAAAAGAACAAAATCATGAATTTTGCAGCAACCTGGATGGAACTAGAGTTTATAATACTGAGTGACCTCTCACAGAAACAAAGATCTGAGTATCACATGTTCTCACTCATATAATGGACCTTGAACATCCAATGTAATACTATAAGAAAATGACTGACGGTACTGGGAAACTATGGGGGGGGGATGGGATTAACAGTTGCAAATATCTGTCTAGGGATGGGGAAGCACCTCTTATCAACAGGGTGCCTGAATGAAATGTAATTGTACACTTAATCTTTAACTGTACCCCACAAAATCATAATAAAAAATATTGATTAAAAAATACCAATAACAAAAAATAGCATAAGTAAACTGCTAAAAGCCAAGGGTAATGTGAAAATCTTGAAACAGTCAGAAGATAATTCTTTTACATACAGGGGAATACAGAACTTAGTTTATGATAAAAGAAATCAGAACAGTGGAGGGATGAGGACAGAAAGAGTCTGGGGATGGATAGGAGAAAATTAAGAGGTTGATATCACGATAGAGGTTTGGGTTACATAGATTTGTGCACTTGTTAAGACGAGTGCACACTTTAGATTAGCATGTTTCATTATGTGTAAAATTTAAGGTTCACATCAAAAGCAAAAAAAAAAGAAATTTAAAAATGGTAGTTTACTCCTACTAATTTGAGGTACTTTGAAGGCAGGAATAATTTCCTTACTACTATTATGTTCCTTTTTCTTATTGTAGTGTATAGCATAGCATAGATGCTCAGTAAATTTTTCTCTAGAAAATTGAATACCACATATTTATTTTCATCTCTGTTGGTCTAGTGCAGATGTGTAGACCACGGCCAAATTTCCGCAAAATAAATAGAAGGATAAATAAGAAATCTATAATAATCGTGAGCATCACAGACTGATGAGAATTTCAATATTATATATAGCATGGGTATTGTGCATTTTTTTGGAACTTTTATTGCCCTATATCAAATGTATAACCTAAGCCAGGAGCTAAACATACATTTTGTCAAAGAATATATAACATATATTATCTATAAGAAGACTTTGAAGTAAATATTAGTATCCTGCTTTTTTTTTTGCTAGTTCATCAAAAAGAAACTAAATAAAGATAAAGAATCAAGGTTATATGGCTGATAAGTGAGTGGGTATGTCAGTCAGGATATTGACAGGAAATTGTTCGACTCAGAGGGTTTAAATACAGTGAGGTTAATGATGATATGTGTATAGAAAAGCGGGTAGGGTGAAGGGCATCAAAAAGGAATGATGAGTTGTTCTTTACTTCAGAGGCCATTACAAGACCTTAGATCTGGAGGAACCAAGGGAGGACATTAGTATTTAGTGTAAACTATAACTGTAGAGGAGGGAATGTCTGGTGGGGACTCTAGCAAGGAAAGGTTGCAGATATTCAGATTGCTACTGCTTGCAACGAGGCATGGAAAAAGGGAAAAGTTACTCAGTCCTTCTCACTTCTTGCCTTCTTTGTCTTGCAGGCTTCCCATTGGATAAACCCAACTGCATGTCAGCCTTCAAGGGAACTAGTGAAGCTAACTTCCCAGGGCGTAAAGCAGATCAGAAGAGAGAATGGAGTGGCAGGAGGGCAGTGGGGAGGTTCTTGAAAATTAACCAGGAGTCGTAGCCACAGTCAGATCTGAACTCATGTCATTGTGTGTTTTACTGACCCATGTTCTTTCTTATTTATTACTCTGGCTCTCAGTTTTTTGTTTTTGTTTTTGTTTTTTTATGAGAAAGCAGAATTTATTGAGAGGACAGAAAAGCTCCCACAGTGGGAGGGGACCGGAAGGGTTGCCCAGCTCTCAGTTTTGGCACAGGAATTTTGGTAGAAGCCACGAATTTTATTGTACTTGGAGATTTTTTCAATTAGGCACCTTCAATTTCTTTTCTATCAGTCAGAAGGTCATCAGGTAGCTCCTGAGTTTAGACGGGGAATGGAAGATGGGAATGAACCATTATCACTAAGGTTAGTTCTTAATCATTAGTACAGACAACTCCAACCATCTTTCAAATTCAACGTACCCTTGTTTCCAGGTTAGTGAACTCTTTCAGGACTTTTACATGAATGGAACTGAGTTACTAATTAAATGCCATAAGGCTAACTGATGAATGGTTACTCTTTCATGTGACATTTTAGATCCTAGAAAATACAGGGGCTGAGATAATTGTTTTCAACTAGCTAAATGTAATGCAGCTTAGGAAAAGGACTACGGTGCAGGATCTGTCTTCAATTATTTCCAGCCCAGGAGTTCTTTTAGAAATGTCTCTTAGAACTGCCAGCGCTATCCAATTGTCTCAGCAATGCCAGGCACAAACCCTTTCTCATGAAATGTATTGGAAATAGAGCACAAATGAAATATTCCTAAGAGTCCGTTAAACAAGTTAATGCATCTTACTGAGTCTCAGTTTCTTGTATGCAAAATGGGGATAATAACACCCCATATGTGAATAGTGAGATTTAATGAAGCATCAAACAAAGCACTCATAATAGACATTCAATAAGTGTTAGCTATCATTGTTACCATCATTGCTTTTGTTTTTCCTCATTTTGATGAGACTATCAATACGAGTTTTTTCTATACCTTCTGCTTATAAAACTGGGCAACATACTCAGGTCTGGTTCACCAAAAATGCTCAGCAATTGTTTAAATGATGGTGTATTGTTTTCCTAGTGTTGCCATAACAAATCATTAATTGGATGACTTCAAACAACATAAACTTATTTTCTCACAGTTCTGGAGACAGAATTCCAAAATCAAGGTGTCAGGAGGTATAGCTCCTTCTGGAAGCTCTGAGGGAAAATCTATTTTATACTTCTCTCCTACCTTCTGGTGGTTGCTGGAAATCCTTTGTGTTTATTGGCTTGTAGATACATCACTGCCATATTTGCCTTTGTCTTCACAGAGCTTTCTTCTCTTTGTCTTTTTCCTTTCTGCATAACATACAAACACGTCACTGGAGTTAGAAGCCCTCTTGTTTAATGTAAAATTATGTCATTCAGAGATCCTTAATTTAATTAGATCTGGAAAGGGCCTTTCCGGATATGATCACACTCAGAGGTTCTGGGTCAACCTGTCTTTTGGGGGCCACCATTCAACACACGACAGATAAGTGCCTAATCCAAGCAGGGTCTATCCATAGTCATCAAACTCTTCAAACTCTTAGAGAGAGCCTATATAAAAATCAAGACAACATGGAGTGAAGTAGGGCCATATGATAAGTCATGAAGAAGGAAAGGAAGAGATGGGAAAAGGGAGAGAAAAAGAGAAACAATGAGGAAGAGAGAGATGGAGGATATCAGGGAACACCTGAATGAAATTGAGTTCTAAGTTCTTTATACCCCTGGATGTCTCAGTTTCTTGAGTCAGTTAAATGTTTTGTATATGAATGTTTTGTCTAAGCTTAAGGTGGGCTTTCATCATTCACACCTGAAAGAATCATGAATGTTACAACTACTAATGCTAACAGATGTTAATTCCTTTCTTTTATCTGCCCTTGGTGGGAAGGGGAGAAGGAGCTTTGAAAGGATTTCCTGGTGAGTGATTCCTTCAACTAAAGTTGAAGTTGGAGTAGACTCTAGCCCTCCTCACACTGTGCTGTGGTTGATTGTTTGCCTGACTGTCTGCCCTCTGGGATGCTCAAATCCTTGTGAGATATCACACAGAGTGCTATCTGCTTTTTAAAAATCGAAAACAGTCTTTCATGTTTTTAAAAAAGTAATCCTGTAGCAAACATATGAGAGAATATTATCCTCATTTTATAGATTAAATAGAAGTGAAGCTCAAAAAATTTGTCTTGTCAAATTTCTTACAATTACCAAGTGATATGATGGGCAGCAACTATATTTTCTTCACTGTTGTATTTTAAGGATTTATCCCAGGGCCTGGCACATAGTTGATTAATGGTTCTCAAAGTTTGTTCCTTGAAAAGTAACATCAGCATCACCTATGGTTTCATTAGAACTGTAAATTATCGGACTCTACTCCATACAGATGGAATGAGAAGTTTGGGAGGTGAGACTCAGCTCTCCAAGGTGAATCTGGTACACTAAAATTTGAGAACCACTGAGTGGAAAATCATTGAGTAGAAAAAATAAAACAGTGAAAATGTTGAACAAAATGCTGAAAGCCTTAGTTAAGGGAAAAAGTTTCACCTAAGGTTTGCAGTTTCCCAAGAAATAATATGATTTCTAATATCTGTGTGACAGAATATCTGCTGGTACCCTAAAATTACTCCTCTGCTTTATGCGAACTCAGTTGACTGCCAAGTTATCCCTCTGGGGCATAGAGCTTAGAACTCACCAGCTATATACTTGATACAACCAAGAAAGCAATGACTTTATACCTTTCAAAGAATAGAGAGCTTCTTTTTTCACACATGGTTCTTTTGGATTTTTTTGAAAGCACAAACTTGCCAGGAATAAAATCATCTTTTCACACCATTTAGGCCATTGCTTACCTAATGGGACATATAATGTGATGAAATTGCCACCTGGTGGTTGAGATATGGCACAGTTCCCAAGGGTATAATTACACACGCTGTTATTTATATTTTAACTGTACCTACTCCAAAGGCATGCCTGTAGAGTTAGTTAATGTTATGACAAGCTGTAGATTGAAACTGAGATTTTTGACACTTTTCAAGTGGCAGAACAACAATTGACTAGATCTGTGGGAGAAAAAAATCTAGCAACTTGATTTTTGAGAAAAATTTATCATAGATGCAGGTGTATAAGAAGTAGAATAAAATGTGACTGAAAGACAAAAAGAAAAAAGCAGCAAATAATAATTCAGAGTTTAAAAATTTGGTACCTACACTCATTTTGAAAACAATGTTCCATTTTATAATGTACTATTATATGCAGAAATAAGGTAAGATGGATTGAAAATTAAATATTTCTTTGCAAGATTGCAGCATATGTATTTCTAGAAAATTGCAGAATGATTTAAGATTTTAGATGCAGTCCTTCCAGGTAAAATATTGAAGTACTACAATAGCCAAGAGGGAATAGATTTGCTGCAAAAACAAAATAGCCTTAAAGTAGCAATGACCTTACTACAACAACATCATCTACAAAGGTTAATTTCTATCTCGGTCTACATTTCCAACACAGTTGATAGAAAAGTCATCTCCACACAGCTGGTAAACCCCATGCCTAGGAAATATCCTGACAACTTATCATTTCATCATCTAAACCTGAGTCTCCGGTGTTACCACAGCAAAGGATTAGAATACACATTGACTCTTCTATGCTCTGGCCTGGAAGTGATGCACATCATTCTCCACTTATTGGCCAGAACTTATCAGTACCCCCATTTTGCTGTGAAAGGCTTAGAAAGATAGCGATAGTACATGGAATTTTGGTTTGTAGCAAATATCATTGTGCAAAGTACCTACTTGATCTAATTAAGCTAATCTTCTTCTAGGACACCCTCATACATTCTGATGACCTTTTGGAACTTCAGGTCAAAGGCTTCACCTCTCATAGTAAAATGTGGAAATTTTCTCTGCTTCCTTGCATAACCGGAACATGTAAATCTTCTCTTCGTGGGGGACATCCAGTTTCTACCACACCACTAAGAGATAAAAATGTTGCCTTAAAAGATTGTCAAGGATTTTTTTCAACTGCTTCTCTAGTACTAAGTAAATTCCTGAAATCAAATTAAGTCAACAAAAAGTATCATTCCTGGATCTCCTTAACTCAACCTTCTATAAAAATATCTTAGTGATCATGGTATCTCCCCTGCCAGGAGAGTGGATTGCCTGAGCCCGTGGGTTCGAGACCCGCCTGGGCAACTTGGCGAGACCTCATCTCTACAATAAATCAAAAATTAGCTGGGTGTGGTAGCGTGCGCCTGTAGTTCCAGCTACTTGGAAGGCTGAGGTGGAAGGATTGCCGGAGCCCAGCAGGTTGAGGCTGCGGTGACTGGGAGCAGCCACTGCACTCCAGTCTGGGTGACAGAGTGAGACTCCAACTCAAAAAAAAAAAAAAATTTAGAGGGGGCATACCTCATCAACAAGAGTGCCCGCATAATGAACATTTATATACCTAACTCTGAATTGTACCCCATATCTTCAAAATTAAAAATAAAAAAAAATGAGATACTAAAAAAAACCTTTAGAAAGTTAATTTCTGATATAATATCCTCAATGTTCATAAAGAATAAATTCCAGGACACTTACATAGCACATGCTCCAAGATCTTGGATCCTTTCATATAAAGACGCATGGATACCCTTCTTTTAGCAACCACATTAAAATTCAGCTAAAAATATGTAGGCTTTGGAACTAGTTAGTTCTGTATTTGAACCTGGAGTCTGGCTGGTCACACGGTTCAATCACTTCCTCCTTATCTTTCTCAATTTCCCAATATAGAGGATTAAAATGAGGTCTAGTACAGTCTTGTGGTTAAGAATTTGAATCCTGCAGCCAGTCTTAAGCTTGAGTTGCAGTTCTGTCACTTTTCAGCTATGTGGCCTTGAACAAATCAATTCTCTGTGCTTTGAGTTACTCCTCTGTGAAAGATGAGCACCTATATCTAAAGTTATTGGGAAGTGTATATTGCTTAAAATGTGTAACGTCTTTAAACCAGTGCCTGGCACAGAACAAGGACTATATTAATTAGTGCTATTATTATGATTAAATTAGATTATGTTTGTAAAGAACCTTCCATATAGTAAGTGCCTTATTATATAGAAGCAGCAACATTTAGTTATTCATAAAGATATTGGTTCTTTTATTATCAAATAATACTAATGTAAACCCTTGCATTTTTTTGCATTAACCGCTAAGAAACTCAAAACTAGATTTAATGCTCAATCATAATATCTGCACAACCTTATATTGTTGGATTTATGTGTTTGTGTGAGTACTACGCAAAGTTAAAAATCCTCTTTTGAAAGTACGCAGGCCATAGATACCTTTTTTGATAGGAGAAATGTACTAAGACAAAAATACTTTAAGAAATAATTATATGGATATATATTTTTTTCTTGTGAGACAGGTAGTACTGAAGATATTTTTATCCTACTCTGTTACTGTGTTATAGAGCCAACTTCTGTAGGAGTTAAAAATTCTTCTAGAAGGAAGCAAGGAACTGTAATAATATTTAAAAATACTCATGATTTAAATAACTGAAGGTCTTCCTAAATTCCGAATAGATTATTGCTGAGTTTTAATGACTTCATTCTCTTTTCACTAATGCTATTTCTTTCCTCCCATGTCCTGTGTCAGCCACCGATTGACAAGTAGCTTGTGTACTCTAAGTTCTCTTCTCTATGATAAATGTGTGATTAAGTATCCCACTTGTGATGTCCAGAAGGGAGAAGTAGAACTTCAGAAGTTTATTTCAGACCACTCCTAATTTCATTTAAACTGGTTCGATTCTTTTGCTGGGTAAAAAGGCAGAGTTCCAGAAAGATATAAGACTGTTGGAAAGAGCTCAGCAAAATGAGAGAAAATATGGTCTGTGGCAGGTTGGAAGTATTGAGTTCTTAGGAACTGTCAGAGGCCAAGTGTATAATAAACTTGAGTAAATGACAAGATGATGGGGATGAATAATTGCCCTGAGTTTGCAGTGGGTATAAACACCTAGTGAGAAGAGGAAATGGAGAAGAGGATTTCAGACAGCATGGCTGGGAGCAATTGAGAGAAAGGAAGCTCTCTCTCTGCCGAACTCCAAGTGCTTATTGTTTATACTGTTCTTTTTGGAATCAGTCATTTTTATTACCCAGGACATTTCCTATATGGTTTTGTTTTATCGCCCAACCTTTTACCTGTATATGTCTTCTTTCTACAACATAATTGTAAGTTACTAGATGGCAGGGACCACAGCTATCCTTCTTTGTCTTTCTGTCAATGAACAAATCACATGGTTCTAACCCCAGCTCTACTATTTACCAGTGGCTCAAACCAGAACAAAATTACTCGATTTTTCTAAATTTTCATTTCTTCTGCAAAATGGGCTAACGATATCCATACTGCAGCATTTTAGAAAGGTTTAATGATATACAAAATGCTTGGGCATATTAAACAAGAGGAGAATGCCAGTTATATCCCTCTTACAGAGGCTAATGCAATGCCTATAGTAGAGTAAATATAATATCACATTGTTATGGTGCAGATTAGTACAATACACCATATATAAAATGTTATAAACATATATTCTACAATATAGATATACAATATATAAATAACGTGAAAATATATTGGTGTGTTAATCATGGTACTCCAGAGAGAGACAACCAGAAGGAGATAAATGCATAGACAGAAGGATAGATAGTTAGATGATAGATAAATATAAACAAGAGGGGATTTATTAAGAGAATTGGTTTATTCAATTATGGAGGCTAAGAATTCCCACAAATAGGCCACCTGCAAGCTTGAGAGTCAGAGAAGCCAGTAGCATGAATAAATCCAAATCGAAAGCCCTGAGGATCAGTGAAGCCTATAATGTAACTCTCAGCTCAAGGCTGAAAGCCTGAGAACCCAGGAGGATGCTGCAAGTCCCAGAGTTCAAAGGCTGAAGAATCTAGAGTTCTGTCTGATGTCCAAGGACAGGGGAAGAAGGGTATCGAGAGAGAGGGAGAGAGAGAGAGAGAGAGAGAGAGAGAGAGAGAGAGAGAGAGAGAGAGAGAGAGAGAGAGAGAAACCCGCCCACATTGATGGCAATCCTCTCCACTCAGTTCTCTGAATTACATGCCAAACTCCTCCAGAAAAACCTTCACTGACACACCCAGAAACAATGTTTCACCAGCCATATAGGCATCCCTCTACCCCAAGTCAACATCTAAAATTAACCATCACAAATCCACCCATATACATCTTTAAATCATGCTTGTCAACTTGGCACACATATGCATCTCTGTAAACCATACTTAATCTCTAAATGAAGATAATAACAAGGTTATAGTTCTATCTAACATGATATGACTATCCTCTATACAATAAAAAGTGCTCTAACCTCGTCCCAGAAAAGGAGGTAAAGTTCTTGAGTGATTTACTATGATGTAAATAATATGATGTAAAATTAATCATACTTAAATACTGATATAAAAATCTATAAATTTTATGTTATGTAGCCAGGCTCGGTGGCTCAGCCTGTAATCCCGCGCCTTTGGGAGGCTGAGGTGAGTGGATTGCTTGAGCCCGTGGGTTCGAGACCCGCCTGGGCAGCGAGACCTCATCTCTACAATAAATCAAAAAATCAGCCGGGCGTGGTAGTGCATGCCTGTAATTCCGGCTACTTGGAAGGCAGAGGCAGAAGGATCGCCGGAGTCCAGCAGGTTGAGGCTGCGGTGGCCGGGAGCGGCAACTGCACTCCAGTCTGGGTGACAGACTGAGACTCCAACTCAAACAAAAACAAAAACAAAAACAAATAAATTTTATGTTATGTAATAACAGAATAAGAGAAAAATAAAATCATTTTATATATATATACACACACTCACATACAAACACATTCTCAACAGCACAGGGAAAAATTACTCTTGACAATTACAATCTTTGTTTTTGTAACTGGTCCCACGTTTGTAGCTGGTATTTATAGTTACCTTCTATTACTTATTCTGTATTCCTTTTGCCTTCAACAAATTATGGTTCTTCATCTGGCAGGGCCTTCATTCCTGAAGGGTCTGGGCCATCTGTAGTTCTACCTGGATTGGGTGGCTGCAGTCTTCCGTTGACTTTAATCTTAGAACATGGAAATACTAAGAGACATTTTTAAGTGATTTCTTGAATTCCAGACATACTCTTCCTTACCTGCATTGTGGAGTAGTAGCCCGATTTCCCTTTAGTAGTCTAAATCTATTGCCCAGCCAACATTATAACATGCTCTGCTTAGCCTGTGATTCATTCAGAGGTGTGAGGGACACAAAGTAGCTGGGTGGCAGTCTTAACTTCCATTTCAATGGAATTATTGTTGTGTCTCTTGGTGGAAACATTTTAACCTCTGAAACTAAGACCTCCAGGCCAGCAAAACATAAAGTCACAGAAACAAGAAGGGAACACTTTGTTACTGGATCACCATGAGTAATGGTAAGTGGTGCCACTCCCATTTCCACTCCTTATTTCCTGGACCCATGAATCCTGGCTGTGGGAGAAACAGTACTGCATGTAAAATGTTGATTCAGAACATATACAGCCTTCTGAAGAACTTTGCCCCAGTCCTGCAACTTATTGTCACCTAACTGGTGCTATAACTGCAACTTCAAAATGTCTTTCCACCATTCTGTTGAGCCAGCTGCTTAAAGATCGTGGGAAACATGATCAGACCAGTGAATTCCATGAGCATGAGCACATTGCCACACTTCTTTGGCTGTGAGGTGAGTTCACTGGTCAGGAGCAGTGCAGTGTAGCATACAATGATGTTGGACAAGGTATTCTGTGAGTCCACAGATGGTAGCTTTGGCAGAAGCATTGTGTGCAGGGAAGGCAAGTCCATATCCAGAGTAACTCCAGTAAGGACAAAATGCCTCCTCTTCCATGATGGAAGCAGTTCAGTGTAATTGAACTGCCGCCAGATAGCTGAAATATCACCTGGAGGATTGGTGCCATGTAGGAGCTCAATTTTGGTCTCTGCTGCTGGCAGATTGGACATTCAGCAATGATTGTAGTCAGGTTGTTCTTAATGAGTAGAAGTCCATGTTGCTGAACCCATGCATGACTTCCATCCATGCCAACATAGCCACCTTGTTCATAAGCCCAACAGATGATGACAGAGGAGGTAGGGAAGGAGGCTGACTGTTATCCACAGAATAGGATATTCTATTCACTTGATTTGTAAAGTCATCCTCTGCTAAGGTAACCCTTTGGTGACTATTCACCTTAGACTCAAATATCTTCACATCCTTTGCCCATTTAGAGAGGTCTATTCACATGCCTTTTCCCTAAATTCCTTTCTCACTAATTTTTCAATCTTGTTTCTTTCAAGTATCTTACCTTCTAACCAAACCATTGGCTACAGACCATAAGTTGATATATAAACACATACCTGGCCATTTCTCCTTCTAGGCAAAGTCTACAAACAGGGATACTGCCCAAAGGTCAGCCTACTGGGAAGATTTCTCTTCACCACTGTTCTCAGGAATGCTCCAGAGAGGAGCTGTAGTGCTTTAGATTTCCCCTTTTCAGTGCTGCCTGTATATTGAACAGAACTGAGTAGAAACCAAGCTCAAGTCTTCCCTTTCTCACAAGGGAACTTCTTGTGAGGCCATAGGTACAGGCTGGGAGAGAGAAGGTAGTATAGTAGGAGTGTGGACCATGGGCATATGGCCCATTTCTTCAAGTAACCTTGTGCCTTTAGGACATTCTTGGGCCAGATCATGTATATACCACTTGCATTTGATGATGAAGTGCTGCTGTGCATGTCCAACTTTATGGCTTGGCAGGTCAGATAACATCCAGTTTATAATAGGCAGCTCAGGTTGATAAGTTGTTAGCCCACTGACAAGTGCTCAGTTTCTACTAATATCAAGAGCTGTCTGTCAAAAGTAGTGTAGTTATCTGTGGATGATGGGATGGCAGGGCCTTGCTCCAAAATCCTAAAAGCCTTTGCTGTGATTCACCTACAGGAGCCTGCAAAAGGTTCCACACAGTATCCCTATCTGTCACTGGAACTTCAGGCAATATTGGATCTGCTGGATTATCACATGGCCCAAATGGCAAAGCAACCTGGACCTATTGCAAAGTCTTCTTCTGCCTGAACCGCACTCAAAACTAGAAACTTTTTGAGTCACTTAATAAATAGGCCAGAACAGCACAGCTGACTGAGAAATACATTGCCTCCAAAGTCCAAATGGGCCATTAGATGTTGTGCCTCTTTCTTGGTGGTAGGAGCAGCCAGATGAAACAACTTATCATTCTCTTTAAAAGGGAGTATCTCAACCACTGGTCCCCTAGAAATTTCACTAAGGTAGAAGGCCATTGCATTTTAGTCAAATTTATTTTTCCCTCTTGGATTTGCAAGTGTCTTATCAATAAATCCAGACTGGTTCTACTTACTCACTAGAACTAATCAGTATGGATTTAGAGTCCATCATACTCAGTGATCTATCACAGAAAAAAAACTGACTACCACATGTTCTCATTTATAAGTGGGTCCTGAACATTTATTACAATACTAGAAGAAAGGGACGGGCAGTACGGGACACTGCCAGGGGTGGGAGGGCAGGGGAGGCATATATCCTCATTAATAGTATTGAATCCTAAACCAGTTGAAGTGAGGACCAGATGGAGGCCCAAATTTTGCCTGCTTGTAAACCACTCATGTACTTAATCCTGATTTGTATCCCACATATTTATAATAAAATCAAGTTTAAAACATGTCATTAATGCAATGAACCAGGGCGATACCATGTGAAAAGGAAAGGTAATCTAGATCTTTGTGAAATAAATTATGACACCAAGCTGGAGAGATGATATTCCCCTGACGTGGGACAGTGAAGGTGTATTGCTCACCTTGCCTACTGAAAGCAAACTTCTGCTTCTGGTGGGCTTTATGGATGAATATGGATAACAAATGCAGTTGCCAGATCAATAGCTGCTTAGCAAGTACCACCAAAAGCATTAATTTTCTCAAGTAATAAAGCCACATCTGGTACAACCACTGCAATTGGAGTCATCATCACCTGGTTAAGCTTATAGTAATCCACTGTCTTTCTCTAAGACTCATGTTTCAGCCAACTAGCCAAACAGACTGTTAGAGCCTTGAGCTGTAATATTAAATGTAGAATATCTGCTTAGTGTACCATATCAATAAATTTAGCCTGATTTAACTTTATGTTCCTTCTACTATTATCTCACACCTTTAATATCCATTCTTACACATATTGTTTGGATTTCTGCTCCTACAAATTTATAAAACTCAAGTAGTTCTTTTGGAGTGTAGCAAAACTCTTCATGGGTTCACACATTGTACCTCACTTTTAGGGACTTGCTGGTACTTGAGTTTAGTTATAGGTGTAGAAGAAAAAAGGGATGGTCCTCAGGAGAATCAACATTGTGTTGCTAGTCTACAGTGTTTCAGAAAGGCCATTACTCTTTCCTTAGCCAACACAGGGTTAACCCACTCAGGCAGAGGTGAAAAAACCAATACTACTGAGGTTGAGGATGAAGATGCCACTGCAGCTGGGGGTGGAGAAGTCACTTCCTCTGGTTAAAAAAAAAAAAAAGCCTAATCAGAATTTAGGAGTTCAATGTTCCCAGCTTTATCAAGATCTTTCCACACGTCCCCATCCTAACTTATAGGAACCCACTTTTTCCCAATCAACACTCCCACTTTAACAGTAGACACCCTGCAAGGCTGAGAACTCATTTTTCATTGTAATTCAGCCAATCAGATGATGAAAGCTTGTGTTTGATTTTCAACCCTGTGGCTACCAGACAGAAGATTCTCCTTCAGGGCACACTTCAAAGCTTTTAAGCTATTTATGTGCATCTGAAGCCAGAAACCTAAATTTCTGAGCTCATCCTTTCTTTCCCTTATTTTGTCCAACAATATTGGGAGCAAGCAATCCATGTCATTATAACCGTTAGTTTTTTGAAAATGTTCAAAAGTGTCATATACAGAGTCACTAAGTTCCTTGTCTCTCATAAATGATAGATTAGGTGTTTCCAACATAGATATTTTTTATATCTCTATAAGTAGTTTCCATCATGGACTGCCAGTGTTTCTGTATTATTATTATTAAGGTAAAGTCCTTAATATTTTTAAGTTCAATTAAATTAGATTCCAGAAATCCCCAAAACAATAAAAAACTCATCCTTAAAATTATGTTCCTCTAGAACTATTCCCAAACCTGTATTAGTCAAGGTTCTCCAGAGAGACAGAACCAATATGATGTATGTGTTTACAACCTTGTTGAGAGAGAGAGAGAGAGAGAGAGAGAGAGAGAGAGAGTTATTAGGAGATGAGATCATATAATTTTAGAGGCTGAAAAGTTCCACGATTGGTTTGCAAACTGCAACCACAGAAGCTGGTATCATGGCTCAGTCCAAGTCAGAAGGCCTGAGAGCCCTGTGAGGCCACTGGTGGAAGTCCCAAGGTCCAAAGGCTGAAGAACTTGGGTCTGATGTCCAAAGGTAGGAGAAGAAAGGTGTTGCACTCCGAAAGAGAGAGAGAGAATTCACCCTTCTTTCATCTATTTGTTTAATTCCTGCCAACCCCTGGCCTTTTGAATGTTGCCCGCCCATATTGAGAGTAGATTTTCTCACTTATCCCACAGAGTCACAGATCAATTTCTTCCTGAAAACACCCTCCAAGACACACCCAGAAACAATGTCTCACCAGCCATCTAGGCATCCCGTCTATCCAAAGTGGACCCCAAATTAACCATCATAATAGCCTATTCACATACGTTTTTGCAACTTTCAAAACTTTTTTTTGGCATTTATGTATGTATATATTATGTAGTTATTATTTACTATGTATGTATTTCATATATACGTAAAGCCTCAAAAAATGGAATTTGTCTGGAAACTTTACTGTGGGGAGGCCCTGAGTAAATTCACCAGACCTATACTCCAACTTCCTGTTTCAAGATTTGGTTGTATGTTCGTTGTTGGGGAGTGCATTTGACTTTGACCTACAGGTACTTGGTGTCAGGAAAGCACCAGGGTTTCCTGAAGCTGGCCTAAGTCGAGCTGAATAGACCATTGGTAACTAGCTTTCTTTAATAGGAAAGGCTACAAGGAGCTGGTTAATGTGACTAATATGGAGTTTTCACTTCCAATCCTCATTTTGGTGAAGTCTCTTCTAATTGATTACAGAATCTGAATTCAGAGAGAACACTCAGCTCTCAGTAATTCCTTTTAAGCTCTCTGCAGAACTGAGCACCACTTTTCTCTTTAAGTGCTCTCTTTTCTGTCAGGGGAATGAAGCAGCAGAGAGAGGGAGGGTAAGTAGCTGGCTTGCATGTGGTGCAGGCAGGCAGCTCAATCAGGTTCACCCAGGTCTTAATCAGAGGCCTGCGGTTCGCTGCAGTGGTTGAGTGCTGCCTCCTTGCCAATGGCATCTTCTGTTTAGAGACTCTATTGATTGCTCCTCTTCCTTTCTCTTCTGGGAGAGTTTCAGGCTGCAAGGCAGTATCAGGAGAAGGGCAAGGGGAGAGGTGTTTCCTTAACGGTGCACAAGATTTGGAACAAGACTCTAATTTCCCAAGCAGCAGATATAGTGGCACTCAATGCAGACTCTTTAAAATGGTGACAAGTGAGTTATGAGGCAGGAGTGGTGAGCCAAGGATGCCAGTGAAAGGGTACAGGAGACTGCTCCAGTGAGTGGATAAGAAGTGGATTTAGTTTGGACAAGGAGCCGGCAGGCAGTGCTCGGAAGGAGGTCAGACTGAGTGCATTAACTCTGCCTGGAAGAAACAGGAAAGAGTTGCTGGTTGATATACGTGTGTGTGTGTAAGTGTGTGTGTGTGTGTGTGTGTGTGTGTGTGTGTGTGTGTGTGTGTGTGTGTGTGTGTATCAGCCTGGGCAATGAAGTGAGACCCCAACTCAAAAAAAAAAATGAGAGAGAGTAAAAAGGAAACTTCTTTCCCCAACTTGCAACTTTTTATATATAAAAAATATATATATACATGTGTATGCATGTATATTTATATATATATATATAGTTATATATACATATCTGTATGCTTTTATATATACATATCAATATATAAAATACGATATGTGTATATATTTTTTTTCCTGGAGAAATTTTGTGTATTGAATGATTTTAGAGATTGGGAATGATTCTTTACCCCCTAACTGTTGTTAGGTCATTCAGGGGCAGATATGTAAAATGAGGCAAAATTGAACTGTAAATGCTATGAAGTAGAAAACTGTGAGAAAAACAAAAAAGATTTTCAAGATTCAGTCATGGGTTCAAATTTTGGGTCCACCACATATCATGTTACATTGTTTGAATTATTCATTTTTCTAAAACTCAAGTTTTTTATGGGTAATATTGTGATAATATGTGTGCTAGCTATTGTTTGTCCCACCTATAAAATCTTCATCCATTTCCCACCTTTCTCTATCCTATTATGCACTGGATAGACTGACTTCTGTGATTGGACCCTTTGGGCTCTCCTGCTGGTTGAATTCAGGTTGGGATTGGCCAATGAAAGCTACCAGCAAGCTGCAAGTTGGGGAAAGAAGTTTCCTTCCTATTCTGTCTTTCTGCATTTTATTTTATTTTTTTTGAGATGAGGTCTCACTCCATTGCCCAGGCTGAACTCAAACTTCTGGGTTCAAGTGAGTCGCTGGGACTAGCATAGGCCACCATGCCTGGCTCTCCTCCCTGCTTTAGCCACAGAAGTAGAAACTTGCTCTGTCCTGGTTGAGTTCTGTTGGACCTTGCTACGCGGTTACTATTTTCACTGGGTTTCAGGAACATAATTTAAAAAAAATCTTTGCCCCAAGGCCCCAGAAAATCAGGTAAAAGTTTCCCACTGTTGCTAATGTTTGGTGCCTCATATCCATTGTTTGTTTCTTTAATTTTGCCCACTGTACACATTTTTGCATCATCTTAAGTGAATTCTATTTTCTGTTGAAACCCTGATTGAGACTCAATGCTTGTAAAATGTCAAAAGATCTGCCCAACAAATACAGAAAGGCATATGCACTTACTCCTTGATATGCCCAACAGGCCTCAAAAGATGATGTGGTAGGCTGAATAATAGCCCCCCTGAAAGTCCCAGGTCTTAATACCTGGAACCTGTGACTATTACCATGTGAGAGGGACTCTCCAAAAACTAGAATTATATTTTGGAGGGCAGGACCCTTGCAGTACAGGCTTCCCCTGCTGGGTAAATGATCTAGGAATCCATTGGCATCAGTGTACCAGCTAGCATTGTTGTCAGAGGCCATGTTCAACTTTAGTGAATTTTTATTTTTGGAGATTCCTTCCATGTGTTTGCCCATTTCATGATGAGTGATTTATGAGTTCACCTGCCTACACCTACTGAGTATTCAGCAGTTTTTGACCCAAGACTACATGACCACCATACTCTACCCTTCCTATTCACCAAATCTTGTCCCAAGCAACGTTTTGTTTCCCCAGATGAAAAAAGTTCTCAAAGAGAAACGATTTGCCAATGTGGAAGAGTGAAACAGGCAATGGCAGAAGCACTAAAAGGTATCAAAATTGATGAGTTTGAAAACTTTCTTTTTAACTTTCTCTTTTTTTAATTTTAAAGATGCAAGGGTATAATTCAGGATTAGGTATACAAATGGTGTCGTTGTATAGGTACATATGGGGCCTCCCTTTGGTCCCCACTTTGCCTGGTTTGAGATCAGGTAGTCTTATTTATGTTATGTGTCCCTCCTCCCCCGCTGGCAGTTTCCAGCTACTGCCAGTCCCTTTCTTAAAGTATTGTGGTAAACATTCAGGGTCTGCTTATGAGTAAGAACATATGGTATTCAGTTCTTTGTTTCTGTGATAGCTCACTGAGTATTATAGGCTCTAAATCCATCCAAGTTGCTGTGAAATCTATAATTTTGTCCTTCTTTATGGCTGCGTAATATTCCATTGCATATATGTACCACATTTTAAAATCTGGTCCAGTTTCAATGGGCATCATGGTTAGTTTCATGTTTTTGCTATTGTGAATAGTGCTGCAATAAATGTGCATGCACAGTTATCTTTTTTGTAGAGTGATCTGAGTTCTTTCAGGTATATTTCCAGAAGGGGGATTGCTGGGTCATATGGAAGTCAAAAAAGTGTCTCTGTAGGTGTATTGCATCAAACGGAGAGTGCTTTGAAGGTGACTGAAGTTTAAACATGTAAGAATAAATACACAGTTATTTATTTAAAAATTCCTTTTTTGGGTGAGGTTTCCCCTTGTATGTGACAAAAGAGATCTGGCAGATGTAATTAAATTAAGGATCTCCTGGATTTTCTTGAATCATCTGGTTGAGGCTTAAATTAATAGCAAGTGTCTTTATAATAGGCAGGCAGAGAAAAAAATTGGCACAGGAGACGATGGTCTTGTGACCACTGAATCAGGAGGTTACACTGCTGGCTTAAAAGATGGAGGAGTGGACCACAAATGTAAGAAATGCAACTCTAAAATCTGGAAAAGACAAGGAAATAGATTGTTCTCTAGAACCTTTGGAGGGAGCATGACCCTGAAGGCACCAATGAAACTGATTTGGTACTCCGAACTTTGGCAGTAAGAGAATACGTGCATGCTGTTTTAAGTCACCAAATATCAAGTAATTTGTGACAGCAGCCCTGGAAAACTGTCAGGGAATATACTAAAGTTCATGGCTTAGCTAGCAAGTTGCAGATTTATAAAAGAATGAAAAAGACCATGTCTTCTTAAGGATGCAGGGGAGGTGGAGTGGGATTGACAGTTGAGGGGAACTGCCGGGGGAGGGAGGGGCACACCTCATCAACAAGGGTACTTGCATAATGAACATTTGCATACCTAACCCTGAATTGTACCCCATATCTTTAAAATCAAAAAAAAAAAAAAAGCACTCATGTGAATCAAGTTATGAGACTGACACATCAAATTGCAATGATGATGCATCAACTTCCAGTGAGACATAGAACTTTCCTGTTGGCTAGAAGACATATCAAACTGACCAGTCCATTTTTCCCTATTGACAGACAAGCTTGGGAAATCAGTCTATAATCAGTATATAATTTATAATAAAGAAGTAAAATTCGATCACATAGGTACAACTCTAACACTTCCACAAGCAGCTTGTTTTCCACCAGCCAGCAGGCAAATCATAACTGAAAGTAGAACATTGTGGAACATTGACTCAGAACAAGGACAGTTAGATTAATTACTTGCTGAATGGCAGCAGAATGAGACATCTCGAGTCATGCCTTTGGTAATGGTGCATTTGAAGAGCTTTGGTCAGAATCCTGTGGTCCACCTTCTCTTTGGGGAAGGCCTTTCCAATGGAACCAAGACAGTTGTGCTTGTTTTGTAAGGATCCCTGTCCCTAGTTCACACCTGCATAGTCACTGCTGTGATTCTTCCTCTCATGGTGAACATTCTTACACCCCTCAGTTGGATATGCGGATCCTTTAATTCTAACTAAAACCAAGTCTTGTGGCATAGGATCCATTTAGTTTCTTTAAGATGGCATTACATGTATCATTCTGTGTTGATAAAATAATAAATGGATAATTATATTTTCTTTCTTTCCTAGATATGGTAGAGGTATGTGCTTCAATATTTTTCCATAAATTGATAACAAATCTTGTATCATATGAGTTAATGCATACACAGGGCTTAGCTCAGTTACATATAGAAGTTAATCAATACATGTAATTTCTCATGTCTGTGTTCCCCAAATGTCTGGTAAGGACATGTCACAAGGGTAAAATTAAGAATAGAAACCTCAGAACCTGTCATCCTCTGAAGATCTTAAACATCTCAGGAAAGCAGAAATCCAGCATTTAGAGCTCTGTTTCTTGTTCTTTTGATGAAACAAATATTGTTCACAAAGAAATCTATTTTTTTCCAGTTTGCTCTCATCCAGCTACAGAGATACCATCAGGCAGAAGCTAGATTTCATTTTTTCCAGAGATCTATAACATTCTCAAGAGGCAAACACTTTAAAAGACAATGATTCTATTTTGCATATTGATATATTGTAGTAAAAGAAAATTCAGTGATAAATATATTTCATTTAATTCAAAGATTGGTGAATCAGATCATCACACAATAATCATGTTTTCTTCATTCGCATTACAACTTCTGAAAAACACTGCCATCAAAATTGAGCCTTGGTGAATAAAAATATTCACCTTCAAGAATATAGCAAACACAATTATATAATTAACCAAATACTGATTATTTCATAACAAATATTCTCACAAATTGTCATACAATGTTATGCTTAAGATATAATATAGCAGAATAAAATGAGCTCAGATTTCAGAACAAAACAAATCTGTATTTAAGTGGTTCAAGACACTTCTCAAAGGAAGACATACAATACAAACATGAAAAAATACTCAATACCACTAAGATAAAGCAAATCAAAACTACAGTGAGATACCATCTCACACCACTCAGAATGGCTATTATTGAAAAGTAAAAAAAACAACAGATGTTGGCAAGGTTGTGGAGAAAAGGGAATGTTTATGCACTGTTGGTAGAAACTTAAACTAGTTCATCTGCTGTGGAAAGCAGTTTGGAGATTTCTCAACAAATTAAAAATAAATTTACCATTTCATTAAGCAGTTCCACTACTGGATATATATTCAAGGGAACATAAATCACTATACCAGGAAGATACCTGCATTCATATGTTTATCACAACACTACTCACAATAACAAAAAACATGGAACCAACCTAGGTGTCTATCAACGTGGATTATGTAAAGAAAATATGGTACATATATACCATGGAATACTATGCAGCCATTAAAAAATAACAAAATTATGTCCTATACAGCAACATGAATGCAACCAGAGAACCTCATTCTAAGAGAATTATCACAGAGACAAAAAACTGAATACCAGATGTTCTCACTTATAAGTGGAAGCTAAACAGTGAATACACATGGGCACAAGAATGGAAACAGCAAACATTAGGGACTCCCAATGTGGTAAGGGAGGAAAGCAACAAGGGTTGAACAACCACCCTTTGGGTACAATGCTCACCACCTGGATGATGGGCTTAATGGGAGCCCAGACTTCACCATCATGTAGTATACCTATGTAACAACAACAAATACTGATTCAGCATAATATTCTTCATCTCTGAAGTTGATTGATAAATAAAATCATGTAGGTAAATATTCTGGTTTGTAATTAGGTCTTTATTGATAACAAGAATAATAATTGTCTTGGTAATGATACCTATTAAACTCAGAAAATGTATAGGTCAAAAAAATTGACTATCATTTATGGGAAGACAAAAAACCCCTTTGTAAAAAAATAAATAATAATTCTTTATTTTTTAAATGTACTAGCTTTAAATAGTCTTTTTTCCCCTGTACCCATAGAGGGAAAAGTCTTATTCTCGTACCTGTTGTCACTAGAAATGTTTAGTAGAGGTAGTGAATTCAGCTGTAACAGAAATGCTGGGCTCTGCACTGATACTTACAATAAAGGAGCACTTAAAAAAATATATAACAAGTCAGACAGGGAAAAGTGCACTTAACAACATGGCAGACTTCAGGCACTATTCCAAGTGCTTCTATCAGATCACCTAGTAGTGAGCTGAGTCACTATTCCGTGTTGCTTAGCTACGTGAACTGTGGGACAAAGATAATAGGAAAGACAGGAAACTCCTAGCATTTTTGGAAAATAGTCAATGAAAATCTTCCTTCACCTGAATGTCTTTATATCAACACAACAGCTAATATTTTTGTATTGTCTTCTACATTATGAAGGGGACTACGACAATCTGGAATTTATTTATAAAATATTGTGTATTTATTCTTACATGCTTAAACTTCAGTCACCTTCAAAATACTCTCTGTTTGATGCAATACACCTATTGAGATGATTTTTTCACTGCTCAAAAGAGTTTTCAAACTCATCAATTTGGATGCCTTTTAGTGCTTCTGCGGTTTTTTGTTTCACCTGTCCCACATCGGCAAAACGTTTCCCTTTGAGGACTTTTGTCATCCAGGAAAACAAAAAAGTCATTTGGGGAGAGATTGGGTGAATAGGAGGGTGGGGCATGGAGGTAATGACATTTTTGGTCAAAAACTGCTGAATACTCAGTGCAGTATGGGCAGGTGCACTCATAAATCACCCAACATGAAATGTGCAAACATGCTGAAAGAATCTAAAAAAAAAAAAAATTACTGAAACTGAATGCAGCCTCTTGCAACAATGCTAGCTGGTACACTGATACCAATGGGTTCCTAGAACACTTGCCTAGTGGGAGAAGCCTGAACTATAAGGGGCCTACCCTCCAAAAAATAATTCTGGGATTTTTGGGATCCTCCTTGTATTTGGTGCAATCCCCTCAAAAACAGAGGAAAGCTAGTTAGCTATTATACAACCCCCTTTACATTTGTTATACTTTGTCTTGTTTATTAGCTGAGGAAATAGAGGATCAATTGGTTAGATAACCTTCCAAGTTAATTTAGTTGAACTCTAGATAAGAGTTTCCTTCCATTAGAATATACTTGATTCAGTTATTTATAGATGGATAAAGAGGGTGGAGTGAGGAAATAGGCAATGGATGAGTATTAGACTGAAACTTGTAGCACTTAAACCCGTAGGACAGCACCAAATAAATGTTCAAAGTTCTTTTTGGTGCATAGAAATGGTTTATTTATGTCACATTCAATGTCACCACTACACAAAGAGTAGGGATAATTGAGTTTGCTAAGTAATGTCACCATGTGTTTCTGGGAATAGACAGACAGGAACCCCAGGCACTTGTCCTTCTTACTTTAGTGTTAATGTGTAGACACCCTGCGGAAGTTATTACTTTGTTAACACTTGTGGCTATTCTTATTACTGATAGCAACCATAACTGAGTTAGCTTGCAAAGTATAATTCAAAACTGAATCAAAGGAAACATCTTGCATAGAAAATGTACACAAAAGTTATAGTTTGTTTTCTGTTTAATATAGTGTAATTGTCTGATGAATTTATTTACCTAAGTTTACAATTCAGGTTCCTACACAAAATTTTTTTTAAAAAAATAATTTTAATTCCATCCCTCAAATAAACAATGCTTTCCTCTGCTGTCCTTTTCTCTGTGTCCAAAATCTTGCTGTGGAGCCTGAAGAGGTAAACTCTACAGTAGTTATGAACTCTGCTCTGGAATTAGATGGGTTTAGTTCTGAATTCCAGTATGGTTATTTCTGAGCTGTGTGACCTTTGACAGGTTACAGACCCACCCTTTCCTCCTCTATGACATAGGGATTATAACACTTCAAGAGGTTGTTGAAAGCAGTGTGACATTTTCTCAAAGAATTAAAATTTGAGCTACCATGATTCAACAATCCCACTTCTGGGAATATACCCAGTGGAACATAAATTGCTTGACACAAAAGACACCTGCACATGTATGCTTATTGCAGCACTATTCACAATAGCAAAAACATGAAACCCATCCAGATGCCCATTGAAAGTGGACTGGCTAAAGAAAATTTGGTATCTATCCATGATGAAATGCTATGCAGCCATAAAGAGGGACAAAATAATGTATTTTGCAGCAATATGGATGCAGCTGGAAGCCATCATTCTAAGTGAACTATTCCAGAAACAAAAAACTGAATACCACATGTTCTCACTCATAAATGAGACCTAAACATTGGGCATGCAAGCAAAAAGATAGGAACAAAAAATTCTGGACACTGCTGAAGGAGAGAGGGAGGGGGAATAAGGGGCACACAACCACCCATTAAGTACCATGTTCAATACTAAGGGGAGAGAGGGCTCACTCGAAGCTCAAACCTCACCTTCAGGCAATGTATTTATGTAAAAAGTACTTCACAACTCTAAACTTTAAAAAAATCTTTAAAAAATATATCTAAGTGTTGGACTCAGAAATATCCAGGGAAGAGAGGGTCAGAGGGCCTAGGATAATGGGAATTTATAGGTTTTTCCCCCTATAAGACAAGGTTATCGAGCAGAATCAGAAAGTAGACTCAGAAAGCCATCTCGAGTAAACATTTTGTCAAATTCAGGGCATAATACAGACTCTTAAAATTTCACTTTTGAATTGGTGATGGGTGAGCTGGAATAAAGACCTATTCTAAACACCAACAGCATTCTAACACAGCTGAAAGGTTTATAAAATCATTTTCAGGAATATGTATGTCATCTGATACAACTCAGGAGTAGGGAACATAGTATTTAAGAGTGAAAGCTTTGGTAATAGAAGTCAGAATAAAAACTCATCTGGAAGAGTGGGGCATGGACTGGGGAAGGAGCTTGAAAGAACTTTTGGAGAGATAGAAATGTTCTATATCTTGATCATAGTGGTTCCATTGAATGTATACACGAGTAGACATTCATAAAGTTGTATGTGTAAGAGTGTGTATATTACTATATATAAAATGTACCTCAATATATTTTAAAAAAATTGGGACCTCATCAAACTGACAAGCTTCTGCAAAGCAAAAGAAGCCATCAAGAGAACAACAGAGCAAGGAGACACACTACAGACTGGGAAAAAGTATTTGCCAATTGTATATCTGACAGAGGCCTAACATCTAGAATCTACAAAGAACTCACACATGCCAAAAAGAAAATGGCAAATAGCCCCATTACAAAGTGGGCAAAGGATATGAATAGATACTTCTCAAAGAAGACATATGAGCAGCCAACACAAGAAAAAATGCCCAACCTCACTAGTCATCAAAGAAATACAAATTAGGGGGGGGCGGGGCAAGATGGCGACCTGGCAACCCGGTGTCTGAAGCCCTCTGCAAGGCCACAGTGAGATACTACATAACTCCAGTCAGGATGGCCATCATCAATAACTCAGAAAACAACAGATGCTGGAGAGGATGTGGGGAAAAGGAAACACTTCTACACTATTAGTGGGAGTGTACACTAGTACAACCCCTGTGGAAAACATTTTGGTGATTCCTAAAAGATCTAAAAATTGACCTTCCACTGGGAATATACCTGGAGGAACTATGAAAAAGACACCTGCATATACATGTTTATTGCAGCATAATTCACAATAGGAAAAACATGGATCCAACCATGCTGCCCATAGAAAGAGGACTGGATAAAAAATGTGGTACATAGACATGATAAAATATTAGAGTCATAAGAAGGACAAAATTATGAACTTCACAGCAACTTGGATGGATTTAGAGTCTATGATACTGAGAGATCTATTGCAGAAACAAAGAACTGAGTATTACATGTTCTCATAAGCGGACCTTGAGCAACTGTCATAATACTATGAGAAAGAGATTGGCAGTAGTGGGAAATTCCCAGGGGAGGGTGGGGGTGGGATTGGCAGTAGTGGGAAGATGCCAGGGAATGGAGGCACACCTCATCAACAAGGGTGCCTGCATAATGAACATTTGTATACCTAACCCTGAATTGTACTCTGCATCTTTAAAATACAATTTAAAAAAAGAATGAAGGTTTTGAAATAAAAATCATTTGGGTTGAAAAAGAGGTTGTTGTGATGATTCCTCTTTGTTACTCAGTGTAAAAATTCAAGCACCACTCCTAGCATACAGTAAGTACACAATAAACGATAGACCAGCTGCGACTACTATTGTTACCAAAGCCAGTGAAAGTTTGTTTTCATAATTATGCGCCTTTTAGGTTTAAATGCTCTCATAGTCTTCTCTCTGCCTTATCCATTTATTTATTCACTCATTTATTCACCAAGTATGTTTTATTGTCTACTTATTCTTTCAGAAGCTCTCACAAGACATCAGATAACCAATTACAGGACAATCACCAGAAAAATCATCAAAGAGAAAAAACAAGGCTGAAGTAAAAATAACAAATGGTGTTTTTTTGTGCTAACTTTGAAGGCTAGTCATCGATTTAATAAAAAATTTGCTTGCAATGAACTGTATCATATGCTCTTAGAAATGTTGCCGGGCTCGATGGCTCAGCCTGTAATCCCACGCCTTTGGGAGGCTGAGGTGAGTGGATTGCCTGAGCCCGCGGGTTCGAGACCCGCCTGGGCAGCGAGACCTCATCTCTACAATAAATCAAAAAATCAGCGGGGTGTGGTAGCGCATGCCTGTAATTCCGGCCACTTGGAAAGCTGAGGCGGAAGGATCCCTGGAGCCCAGCAGGTTGAGACTGCGGTGGCCGGGAGTGGCCACTGCACTCCAGTCTGGGTGACAGAGTGAGACTCCAACTCAAAAAAAAAAAAAAAAAAAGAAATGTGGAGCACACAGAAATGTTGTAATGTGCACTGTGTTATATGATTTTTTTTTAAGTTAGGAGTTATTCTAATTTTTCATGATTCTCTGTGCAAAGCTGTTTCATTTTATTTTTGGCTCAAATCTCTTATATTAGGCTCTGATAATAGAGAGCCCAAGTTTGTTATTTAATAAACTGGCATTTGAGTTGGACCTCATAAGTATCCCCAGACCTGAGGCGTAAATTGTACACTAAGTAGGAAAAGAAGTCTGCCCTGCAGAATAGTTCACTGAAGGGAGCCTCTCTAAGCTATGAGATTCCTTTAAAAAAGAGCTGAAAATTTGGCAACAGATCTCTTTACTCCATGCCCCAAGTGACACACCCACTTAAAAAATAGCTCCTTTATTAATTTCATTATTTTTAGACTAAACTTTTAAATGTGCCCCTTGCCACGAGCAAGGTGGTTGTGACAGGCAACCAACGCTCTTATACATTAAGTAGAGTCCTAAGTCAAGACAGTATCAAGATGACTTTTCATTTTCCCTAATTGCCCTTCTCTTATTAATCCAGATCTGCCTATTATTGATAGTTTCATTATGCTATTCTTCTAATGAGTGTGCCTGGGACGATCAGGAGTTTATTAAACATTTGGAATGCTCCTTGGGAGAAGAACTTGGGATGGGGGAAGAGTATTATGATTGAAAGTAGCACTTTTCAGGATTTTCCACCACTCTTTCTACCCAGATCCTAACCATCTCTTAAAATATAAGCATAAGTTCTGCTTCTTCCATAAGTTTGCTTGGAGTACTTCAGCCTCATGATTAGATTTTTGCTTCTATTATTCATTTGACTCAATCAGAACTTACTACTTTACTGTAATCTGAAGTAAATTATTTCTATAGATGGCCTTCATTGAATTGTAAGCTCTTTAAAGTTAGAGATATAACTTATTCTCATTGTAGTCTTATGATCCTAAGCACATTCTCTTTGTCAATAGTAAATTTTCATCATAATCATATTGATACTATTAATTCCATTTTATATTTGTGCTTGTCATAAGATTTTACAAAGTATTTTTACCTACATTACCTCTTTGGTTCTTTCCATTGTCCAATGAGCGCAGAATCTACTCTAATTTTACAGATAAGGAAGTAAAACAAATGAAAATTTAATTTATTTATCAAAAGTCAAGCCATACCATAGAACTTATTGATTATTAAGCAGGAATATTTTATTATCATTGTTAACTCTGACTTGACTTTATTGTGGTTAATACACTAAAGTAGAAATAAACTTAGAATTTTTCTACACTTTGGAAAAACCCAAAAAGGAGAAAAACTGTAAGGTGAAAGCAGACAGGCTATATGTGACTTCTTATCTTTGGATTTGCATAGGCTATTCCCCCTAGTAGGAAGGAAAAAGAGGGATACAGTCAGGATTACTGCTAGCATATAGGTTCCCTTTTATGGGAAGTAGAAAAGGGTACCTCCTCTGGGTAGATGGAGTGCTGGTTTGATGGTGCATGATGCTCCATGCCCAGAACCTTGGACAAGTCCAGCCTGTTCAACTGTGCACAGAAGTCCAGGGCAAATGCTGGGAAATAGATCACTGTAGAAGGGACTATATGGTCCAAAGTAGATACTAGAATAGGAGGAATAAATGATACTGAATAAGTGTGTTGAAAATGTCAATAAAGAAAAAGGTATAAACTAACAGGTAAATTTAGAAGCACTACTTTTTAGCATAGGATATGAGTCATTCTGTTATGGTTCCTTAGACCAAGGTCTCTGGAATCGTAATTCTTCATAGTAAGTAGAGAACAGAATTTAGAAAAGTTAATTCTGTTTTTGTCTCAATTCAAGAGACATGAACTCTTAAATTACCCCAAATCTTTCAATATATGAATTATTTTCATCCATGCTCCACCCCATTCTTGAAGGTATCTTTGAGAATCTAAAAAAAAAAAAAAAAGAATAAAAAAATAAAAAAGAAAGATGTGCTCTTTCCAGAAAACAAAAACAAAAACAAATGCACATAACTATTTCATGATTAGTTTTCTTTGTTATACAAGTGCATTATGGCTTTAGTAGGGGTTCCCTACACCTGGCTAGTTGTTGCATCATTGGAGATCCTTTAAAACATGAAGATTACCTGCCTTTACTCCTGTCAGATTATAATGAATACATCTGAGAGCAAACCTAATATATTTGAATCATTTTCTTATATATAAGATGAGATCAGAGGAAGAAAAAGTTGACAAAAAACAAGAAAAGTAGTTAAAGCCTGTTTTTATGCTGCCAGGCATAAACCAATAGTGAATATAGCTATTTGAAAATTACTTTATTGGAGTGACTTTCTCATAAAAATATTCCTCTCAAGCCGTGCTCGGTGGCTCAACCTGTAATCCCGTGCCTTTGGGAGGCTGAGGTGAGTGGATTGCCTGAGTCCGCAGGTTCGAGACTCGCTTGGGCAGCGAGACCTCATCTCTACAATAAATCAAAAAATCAGCTGGGCGTGGTAGCGCATGCCTGTAATTCCGGCTACTTGGAAGGCTGAGGCAGAAGGATCGCCGGAGCCCAGCAGGTCGAGGCTGCGGTGGCTGGGGGTGACAGCTGCACTCCAGTCTGGGTGACAGAGTGAGACTCCAACTCAAAAAAAAAAAAAAAAAAAATTCCTCTCATTTTGTCCAGAGTCATAAAAAAATATAGCTGGAAACTGTGAGCTGAATTTTGCAGGATGTAGCACAGAGAGTAAGGGTCACTTTCCACAGCTGGCAACTTTTAGAGAGTCCTGAGGAATATGACCAACCCAGAGGCACAAAACTTCCAGAAGATGATATTGTTTTTTCACTTTGTCAATGTGAATAATTGAGTGAAAATATCCAGCTCATTTTGGATGAAAGTAATTAATGAGTCATAAAAAGATGATCAGTGATAATGAAATTATAAGCAGCATTCTCTGATGGAAACCTCTACCCACGCCAAACAATAGAAAAAAAACTGTTAAAGAAAAGTTAACAAATTTTTGGTGAGATGTTTTGAAGTATTTTAAGTTTACTTCATAAATGTTCATTGGATGAAACAAAATATACCGTTTGTCAGAGTGCTTCTTCGCTGTCTCACACAGAGAATAACTAAAAGGAATAGCATACTGGGCTAAACATTAGAAGCAAAAGGGTCCCCTGGGGGCAAAATTGTCATTACCAAGTGTTAATTCCTTTCCTTTCATCTGGTTTAGTATCAATTACAAAGGTGGACTCTAATTGCAAGATTTAATATTAGTTAATATTATAAATACAGCATATTTTACTCATGTTGATGAAAAGACTATGCAGGGATTTTTTTTTTCATTAGCAATACATTTATCTAACTTGTTCTTCTCAAATGTAACTTGTTACAAAAAAACTGTAGAGATGTTTTATAACAGAGCTAGGGTAAGAACATTCATTAAACATTTATATGTACACAGGTGGTTTTCCCCAGTATTATGGAGAAGAATAACCAGAAAAGGTAGGATTACCTGAATTATTGTTCTGTGGACTTGAGGCATGTTAAGTCTCTTCTTAGAGCTTCAGTTTTTATGTCTGTATATGGTGAAAGGTTTTTGTATGTAGTGGAAGGAATATCAAAACCTGGAAAATCACACATTTATTCAATGGGCATTGAGTGCCTACTACAGTAAAGCATGATGGTAGACTCTGTATATCTTTTTTTTTCCTGGCTGGGTGGGTTACCTGAGAACACCTGAGGCCCTGAGGCTGACTCTGTATATCTTGATGTGAGGATGACTTAGCCCTCAAAAATGTCTTGAGTCTAGTGGAACAGATAGCTAGTAGGTAAAGAAATCATAGGACAGTGTGAAGAAAACAGGACAAAGTAAGATGTGCATGGTTCAATGAGAAATAGGGCTTGAGACCATGTGATTTCCAAGGTTTCTTCAATTACTTTTTTTGAATGGATCTTTATTTAGGAATTGATGCTGGATAGGAACAAGGTCCAAACACATAGCAGAAAACCGGTGCCCAAATTGGTGGGAATGATTGAGAGTCTTTGGAGAACATGGACATCCAAAATTTGTTGTATTGCTGTGGTCCAAACCTTTCTATCTCCCCAACCACTTAGTATAGTCTGTTCTGTGCACACAGCCCTCACTCAGTAGTTATTTTGTGGAAATCGAAGAAGAGTAGTCACGTTGCAAGTCTGAGGTGATCTGAAGCAGAGATTAAAATGACATCCATAAGACAAAATGAACTTCAGAATTAAACTAATATGGAATATTAGAGTCAGAGGTGACTAGGAGAATTGTAAGCCAGTGGGAATTTAAGGAAACCTGTTGTGTTGGGCTGCCATTGATTTCTACCAAAGAAACAATGGGAATTATGCTGAATTTTTTTCCACTTTTGTCCTTCTAGAAGCACTCTTCAAGCTCCTTTACCCTGCTCTGTGTCTCAGCTGATCTTTACAGACTTTATTAAAGGGCTCTCTTGTTCTTTGGCTGCTTGGTTGGTTTGGGCAATAGGGAGCATTAGGACAGGATGGGAGTAAGGAGAAAAATGAGGTGGGAACTTTAGTTCTGTGACTTCCTTTCTGTATAGTTACTGTGGGCTGGCTGCCACCCTCTGCCAAAGGTCACAGCTCAGCAAGACTTTTTCTTTGGTCCCATGGCCCCTTCAGCCCTAAGGATGATAACAGGTTGCCTGCAGTTGATAGCCTCAAGGTACTGCACTACTCTTTATAATTTCCTTATGAGTGCTCTCACTTTTAAAATAGCATATTTATTAAACTTTTCTTATATTAACCACTTTGAGTATGACAGTGTTCGTTCTTGGAAGCATAACTAATATAGATGTATAAAACATTTACTCACTTATGCCGTAAATGAATCCTAGCTTAATACTGATGGGAAATTTGGAAACACACAACAAACACACATGCATATATTAGGAAGAGGTAACTCAAAATAACAATAGTTGGTACATCGACATTAAGGTGACTAACACTATTATAAGCACTACAGTGAAGTTTTTCGCAAATGAAATAACAGATATTTTCCATTTTACCAAAGCAATCTACAGATTCAACATAATACTCATTAAATTACCAACATCATTCTTCTCAGATCTGGAAATGACAATACAGAAATTCAAATGGAAATATAAACAACTATGAATAGCCAAAACAATCCTTAGGAAAAGAAACGAAGCAGGAGCATCACTTTTCCAGACTTCAAATTTTACTATAAGGCTACAATAATCAAAACAGCCTGGTATTGGCACAAGAACAGGCATATAGACCAATGGAACAGGATAGAGATTCCAGAAGCAAAACCTCAATTTCTCAACCAACTCATCTTTAACAAAGTCTCCAACAACAACCACTGGGGAGAGGAGAACCTATTCAATAAATGGTGCTGGGAAAATAGACTGATCACATGGAGAAGATTGAAATAGGATCCCTGCCTATCATCACACACAAAAATTAACTCTAAATGGATCAAAGACCTAAACGTAAGACCTCAAACTATAACAATCTTAGAAGATGCAGAAGACACCCTTGTGGAAATTGGAACTGGCAACCTGTTCCTGATCAAAACCCTAAGTGCCCATACCATAAGAAATAAGATAGACAAGTGGGGCCTCATCAAACTGACGAGTTTCTGTAAAGCAAAAGAAACCATCAAGAGAGCAGGGAGACAGCCCACAGAATGGGAAAAAATATTTGCCAACTCTGTATCTGACAAAGACCTAACATCTAGTATCTACAAGGAACTCAAACATGCCGAAAGGGAAAAACAAAGACCCCCATTGAAAAGTGGGCAAAAGACATGAATAGATATTTCTCAAAAGAAGATATATAGGCAGCCAACAGACATATGAAAAAGTGCTCAGTCTCACTAATCATCAGAGAAATGCAAATCAAAACCACATTGAGATGCCACCTAATCCCCATACGAATGGCCATCATTAATAAAACAAACAGCAACAGATGCTGGCGAGATGCAGAGAAAAAGGAATGCTTCTACACTGCTGGTGGGAATGCAAACTAGTGCAACCTCTTTGGAAGACACTGTGGTGCTAGAAATTGACCTTCCAAATGACCCACCAAGTCCCCTATTGGGAATATACTCAGAGGAAGTCAAATCATTCTATAAAAAAGATACCAGCATCCTTATGTTTGTTGCAGCTCTATTCACAATAGCAAAAACATGGAATCAACCTTACTGCCCATTGAAACTGGACTGGATTAAAAAAATGTGGTACATATGTACAATGGAATATTATGCAGTCATAAAGAAGAACAAACATATGGACTTTGCAGCAACTTGGATGGATTTAAAGTCGATCATACTCAGTGATCGATCACAGAAACAAAGAACAGAGTACTCACTCTGTTCTCACTCATCAGCGGACCTTGAACGATTATCATTATACTATAAGAAAGGGATTGGTAGTAGTGGGAAACTGCTGGGTGGGGGTGTGGGTGGGATTGGCAGTTGAGGGAAATTGCCAGGGGAGGGAAGAGCACATATCATCAAAAAGGGTACCTACATAATGAACATTTGTATACCTAACCCTGAATTGTACCCCACACCTTTAAAATAAAAGTAAATTTAAAAAAATAATAATAGCTATTTGTGTCAAAGGGAATTTAGTCAAATAACTCTATTTTGCAGATGATGAACTTATTTTTTCCAAGAAGCTGACTTGTTCACTGTTGCTCTGTGTTTTTATGGCAGATTATGAATGTGGGTAAATGTGTTCGTGTGTACGCACATTTTAAAATTCTCTTATCACTGGCTAGTAGCTGAGAATCCTATAGAGTGAGATCTTTGGGGTCATCGGATTGCTGTGAATTGTCCTTCCACCAAGCTGCACTGCATCTCTACCTTTTCTTTTCTTTCTTTCTTTTTTTTTTTGAGTTGAAGTCTCACTCCATTGCCCAGGCTGCAGTGCAGTGGCTTGCTCATGGCCACCCCAGCATCAACCTGCTGGGCTCAGGCGAATCTTCCACCTCAACCCTCCAAGTAGCTGGAACTGTAGGAGCGCTCTACCAAGTGCAGCTAAGTTGTTGTTTTTGTTTTTGTTTTTTTTTTTACATTTATTTTAGAGATGAGGTCTCATCAATGTGCCCAGGCTGTTCTCGAACCCGTGGGTTCAGGCAATCCCCTTACCTCGGCCTCTCAAAGTGCTGGGATTACAGGCTTGAGCCACAGCACCCGGCCTAGGTTTTCAAATTTTCCTGAGGTTTTCTCTTTCGTTTGATGACTAATTACCATAGAAGATAGTTTTACTTTTTTTCTTCTTCCCCTTCTTCTCCTTTTTTTGTAAGTCATTTTGTGAGGATCCTTGTAAAGGGGATGGGCAGACAAAAACAAGTCACTTTGAGATGAGTAAACATATGAGTTTATTGACTTGCTCCTACCAACCAACTTTTTGTCCATTGTGCATGTTTCAATTTGGTGCCTCAGGGACATTACGGCGACATTAAGGTAACTTCGTGAGACCTCATCTCTACAATAAATCAAAAAATTAGCCGGGTGTGATAATGTGCCCCTGTAGTTCCAGCTACTTGGTAGGCTGAGGTGGAAGGATCACTGGAGCCCAGCAGGTCGAGGCTGCGATGGCCGGAAGCGGCCACTGCACTCCAGTCTGGGCGACAGAGTGAGATTCCAACTCAAAAGCAAAACAACAACAACAACAAAACAATTGTGACTTGATGGCAAAAAGTAAAAATTGAAAATCCATTTAGTACATGACTGCTAAATGTGTAAATGCCATTGTGTATTTCTCAAAGTCTAGTTCAAGAAATTCCTGCATCATAATCACCTGAACTCTTTTTAGTAATAATACCAATTTTTTGGCTCCCGCCTAAGACCATCTTCACCAGAACTTCAAGGGGTAGGGTTCAAGAGTCTTCATTTTAAACACATTTTTGAACCAGCTTCTATGCATTTGTACGTTTGAAACTGTGGTATTGAGTTTGGTAGAAAAACTTTTGAAAATTTAATACATAAAATTCATTGTGCTCACTCAGCCTGATATTTGCTTACTCATTAGACAAGAAAGATGGATTTTTAAATGTTTTCCACTGAAATACAATGACTGTCTGGTTTGGATTTGATGAACAGATAAATTCCCTGCATATTCTGAGCTCTGTACTTTTGGAAACAGATTTGGTTCTCCAACAATCACTTTTCAACTACAGTGGGACTGAATGAAAAACAAAATCACTGATTGATGGTCAGACCCCTATGGTGTTTTGAACCTTTAAAGAAGCTAAGACCGGTGGCTGAATTGTGGTTGAAAGGGGCTAAATGCTCTCTCCTGGAGTTCAGGGAACCAGCTGCTTTCTGGGTTGGCAAAGGAGAGAAAACCTTGAGGCAGAGAAGCTTCAATTTGCATGAGATGTACTAAGCAATCCTCCTATTAGCTGACTGTTGCCTCTCTTGATGACTACCTTGGGGAGGAGATGGGGGTTGTGAACTTTGAAGTGGATTATTAATTATTCATGCTTCCTTCGCCTGGATGGAGGTAACCTACATCTCAGGAGCCTGGTCCAGCATTCATTATCTTCCTGTCGATGTTTGCAATAAAATAACACTGAATATTAATCCTTTCACCCCCATTCTTAACTCCCTCTTCCCTCTTCTCCTTTCTCTAGACAGGTTATGCAAAATCATGCTTCTTCTTTAATTCTTCTCATTCTGGCACTTCTACATCATTTATTGTTTATTCAATTATTTGGAGGGCCATTAAACAGAGCATCTAGTTCAAGGGCTAGTTGCTTTCTTGAAAGTTCCCTGGAATACAATATTTCCCTACTCAAGTTTTGTGGGGTTTTTTTGGATTGGAGTCTTACTCAGTTTTTCAATTTTTTTTAAAAGCATGTTTGTGATAATCATGCTATGATTAGTGACTTGTACCTGTTCCTTTTTTATTTCTGTATTCCAACATTTTATGAATTTCATACTTTTCCTTCTCCTTAGATAAGATTTTTCTAGAGATTTTGTTGCCAGATTTAGTCAGGGTTTTAGAGTAAAGAGTAGAAGACTTATTTTGGTGTGTGTGTGTGTGTGTGTGTGTGTGTGTGTGTGTGTGTGTGTGTGTGTGTGAATGTGTGTGTGTGTGTGTATGCTTGTGTCTGTCTGTGCATTACATTTTTTAAAAGGGAGCCAGTAGATAAATTATTACTACTGAAAAGTTTAACTAAAGTGGGGAATTATTAAGGCCTATAACAAAGAATAATCTGCCCCATCATCTGATATATTCAGACAGGAATTAATTCAGAGGTGGGCTAAGATTAGCTACAGAAGTCTTGATATGATGATTTTTAAACAGAAAAGGTACAATATAAAAATATGATCATGGCATAATAGTAGTTAATTGAGCAAATATAATGACAGTCACTGGACCTAATGTAACAAGTATATGTGGTCAGGGTTGGTGATTCTGACCATTGCCTTCTTGACTTCATTTTGGCTTTCCTTTCTTCTTTCTTTATATTTATTCTCTTTATTCTACTCTCCCTTTTTATTTTCTAAAACACATAGTTTATATTGGGATTTGTATTTTGTCTCATAAGTTCTATAGGTTTTGATTAATGTATAATGTCATATCTTCACTCCTATAGTACCACACAGGATAATTTCACTGCCCTCCTCTGTGCTCCAATCATTTACCTGTATCTGTATCTCCTCAGAACCCCTGGAAGTCACAGATCTTTTTGCATTCTTTATAGTTTTGTCTTTTCCAGAGTGTCAGTTAGTAGACAGAATCATCTGGTATGTAACATTTTCAGTCTAGCTTCTTTCACCTAGAAATATACATTTGAATGTTTTAAAATAAAAAAATGATGTACCATTTTGCATTCTGACCAGCAATAATTGAATTTACTTTTTCCACATCTTCACCAACACTTGGTCTAGTAGTGCTGATTCTTGATATTAACATTCTAATAGGTAGATAGCACTATCTTAATTTAATTTACAATTTTCTAATAGCATACCCTTTTTTTGTGAAGTGTCTGTTCATATATTTTGTCCACTTTTTAATTGCATTATTTGTTTTCTAATTGTTGAATTTTGAAAAATATTTGTATGTTTTGGGTAGAAGTTTATTAGCTATTTGTGTTGCAAACATGTTATCCTAGTCTGTGACATATCATTTTATTCTCTCAACAGTGTCTTTCACAGAATCAGAATTTTAAATTTACCTTTATTATTATGTAATACTCATCTTTATCCCTGATAAATTTTCTTGCTCTAAAGTCTATTCTATCTGAAATTAACAAAGTTACTTCTGTGTTCTTTTGGAGAAAAAATATACATTTGGAACTTCTTAATATTGTCTCATGGTTTGATAACTCATTGTATATAATGCTATTGTTTAATTTTATACAATTGTATGAATGTGCCACACTTATTTTATCTGTTCATCTGTTGAAGGATGTTTTGATTGCTTTCAAGTTTTGACAATTTTGAGTAAAGCTTCTTGTACCTGTTCCTTTTTTATTTCTATATTTTCAAGTATTTTTTATTTGGATATAAATTTTAAACTTAATTTGGGTACATATCAAGGAGTGTGATTTCTGGGCTTATGGTAAGACTAGGTTTAACTTTCCAAACTGTCTTACAAAGTGACTGTATCATTTGCATTCATACCACGAGCATTCCTGTTGTTTCACATCCTGTCTAACATTTGGTGTTGCCAGTTTTGATTTTAGCCATTCGAATAGGTGTGTAGTGGTAACTTATTGTGTTAATTTACAATTCCCTATAACATGATACTGTGGATCTTGGTATTGATTATTTGCCATCTGTATACCTTCTTTGGTGAGGTCTTTGTTCAGATAGCTTACCCAATTTTAATTGTGCTATTTTCTTATTGTTGAGTTGTAATAGCTCATTGTATATTTTGAATGCAGGTCATTCTCAGGTATATGATTTGGAAATATTTTCTTCCAGTTTCAGCTTTCCTTACCATCATTTTAACAATGCCTTTCACAGAATAGAGATTTTTAGTTTTAATAAGGTCTCATTTATAATTTTTTTCTTTCATGAATCATGCATTGTACCACTTTTTGCATTTTTCTTTCTTCTTTTTTCTCTGTTTTTCAGAACTCAAAATGAAGTTCTGAGTGAGTCGTGATTTTGTCTCTTCCTATTCATGTGATTTTGGGCACATTTTATTTTTTTCTCCAATCTTTAGCTTCTAAGTTCCTTGCTTATAAAATGAAAATAGTAATATTACTTACTTCCTGAGTTTGTTGGAAAGGTTATGTAAGATTATCGTTATGGACTGAATGTTTGTGTCCCTCCCAAATGTATATGTTGAAATCTTAACCCCCATTGTAATGATATTAGGGGTATTAGGAGGTAGGGTCTTTGGGAGCTCATCAGGTCAAGGGGGTGGACTTCTCATGAATAGGGTAAATACCCTATTAAAAGAAACCCAGAGAGCCCTTTCACTCCTTTTCTTTCTCATGTGAAAACAGAAAGAGAAGTTGGCAGTCTGCAACCTGGAAGAAGGCTCTCACCAGAACCCGGCCAGGTCAGCATCTTGATCTCAGACTCAGCTCCAGAACTGTAAAAAATAAATGTTTGTTGTTTAGGCCGCCCAGTCTGTGGTGATGTGTTATAGGAATCTGAACTAAGATAATTATGCATTGAAAACCACCATTTAAACTGTAACTCTTTATAAAATGTTAGTCTTTTATTATTTTTATCAATGTTCTCATTTGTCTTTCTAACCACCCTCTCTTACTTAGCCTTGAGTAGGAAAGACATATTTACCAGTCAGAAATGTATGTTTTATTGAGATCTCTCTCTGTAAATATATATATTTCTCAAATCAAATGTAATTTTAAAAATGATTCAAACTGGCTGTTTGCACCTAACTTAAATAAGGTGGGAGGGAAAATAATTTTTTTTTCATTTGGTGCATTAGCTTAGTGAATGCACTTTGATGAATACTCATAAAATAAGCCCAAGGTCATATTTTCATCCTAGAATTGATTTGGCTGAGAGACCAATTCTACGTTAGGACCTCATCCTCAATCTGATCACAAAAAAATTGGTTAAACAGTCATCCTTCAAGTCCACCAAGGCAGTGGTTTTCAAAGAGTGTTCTGTGGGGCCTTGGAGATTTCTAAATAAATCTACCCTGCAGCTGTGAGCAGGGAGCAGTGCTGCAAATACTCTAAGGACCATTCACCCCTGCTGATTTAACCAGAACAGTCCTGCTTTTGCTAATTAAGTTTTCATGTAAAATTATGCTTGAAGAAGTGCCTGTACTGCTCACAAAATATTTGTTTTTTTAATCAAGGTTATAAACTGGAGTTCAAGATACTAGATGAATTCACTGGTGCTCTGTATTAGAAACTGGCACATATATTTCTAGGCTATTTCTGGGAAGAATTATCTTAAATGCATTTGTTGTTTTATATGTTTAGAAGGCTATTTGGTCTGTTGTCCTAGGTATGGTGGTTGATCAGTGAACTATTTTCACTTTAAAATCTTCTGTTTTCATAACTGCCTATGACAGGGCCACTATATCTTGTCACTGACTCAACTCAAGTTGAAAAGCACTTAGGTTCATACTCTAATATGTTTTCTCTTTCACTGGATTTATAAATCTGGCCTTTATATTTTGAGAGCCAAGGATGTGGATATAGACTTGAGACATAAATGATGAGGTTGTTTATTATTCTCTTTCTTCTCCAAAGAGATAGATCAAGCAAAGGTTAGAAGCAAAGAGCTGTGTGAATGAAAATATAAGAGAAAAAAACCTCAATGAAAATCACTCACATCTTCAAATATTCAATCCGTTAATTTCTACTGATCTATCTTTTGAAACATCTTGTGCATTTAGTATTTTCTACTCTTCTACTCTCTTTCAAATATTTTTCAGCTCATGCCATTTTGCCTGTCTTCATTCTTCTCACTTTTAATTTATTCTAGACATTAGTCTTTAGAATTAACTTTCTAAAGTGCCAATTCCATACTACTGCTCCCAAGATTAAAAAACAAAGTTAGATGAGTATTCACTATATCAAGATTATGTTCTTGCTCCAGAATATGGCATTCCAGTTATCCATAATTTTAAAGCATTTTAAAAAGGATTTGAATTCTGCCTTTTTGTGTATCTTTATCTATTCTTGTTTCATCCAGACCAGTTTCTTCTCTCCCTTTTTGTTATATAATACTCATTCCCTGCTCTAAGACATTGTTTATGTTTTATTTTCTACGAATCCATCTGGTTGTTCATTTAAGTGGATCATTCCTCCTTAATTCCCTCTTTGACCATCTATGAATCATTGTATATTTACTCTATTTGTATTTTTCTAAGTAAACTGCCTGAGACATTTATTTTGGTTAATGAATGTTACCTTTTTATTCATTGCAGTATATTTCTCAGTACCAGGTCTCACCATAGCAACACAACAACTGACAACAATAACAGCCCCATTTTTTATAAATACTTATTTTGAGTCAGACAACATGACAAGCACTTGTCTCCATCACCTCTTTTAAATTCTTAAAATTACTGCAAGCTAGCCATTATTATTCAATTTGACACATGAAAAAATAAAGGCTTCTAAATGTTAAATAGTTTTTCCAGGATGCCACAGATAATATTTGACAGATACAGGATTCAAACATAATTCCATCTGACAAAAAGAAAGAAAAAATAAAAGAAAAATTTGATTTATATATTTTACAATATTGCATTGATATACACTTCAGCACCTAGGACAGCTCCACCAAAAGGAAGAACCTGGACTGAGTTTTTGATATCTAGTCTTGGAGGAAGAAATCTAAGTCACAATAAGGTAACAGAGTCCAATATCTCCAGGATTTTTTAAATTCCTGTTAGTTAAGCAAGGAAGTTATATTGGAGTCAAGTTAAAAATCCTTGTTAGTTTCAGTCATGCTCTGATTTGGTAAATAAAGCCCTGTGAGTGAGCATGACTGAGGGAAGGTTCTTGGAGAAGTCCCTGTAGAGAATAGGTTTTAGATTTTTTTATTAATGCCAGAATAAATATTCTAAATATTATGTAATGATTTTCCTAGCTAAAGTTCAAAGGAGACCAGAGTAACATTATTTCTGGGAATAAGTAGCAGAATGGTTCTGGGGTCTGTTCCTTTTTCATTTCTCTGTGAATGAAGGCTTGCAGAGAGAACACAGCACTCACTATCCAGTCATTGGTAAACTTTTCTAAAAGAAGAGTAGGCTCCTTGATCTATAAAGATATTTTTCTTCTTTGTTCAGAAAACTTTAATAAGGATTTATTTGTTGATTTTTATGTTTTCATTTGTATTTTATTGTAAAGATGTGGGGTACAATTCAGGATTAGGTATACAAAGGTAAAGTCTGGGCCTCCCTTTGGTCTCTGCCTGGTTTGAGATCCAGTACCCTTATTTATGTTGTGCCCCCCCACCGCCCAGCAGTATCCTGCTACTGCCAATCCCTTTCTTATAGTATTATGGTAAATGTTCAGAATCTGCTTATGCATGAGAACATGTGGTACTCTCTTTTTTGTTTCTATGAGAGATCACTGAGTATGATAGACTCTAAATCTATCCAAGTTGCTGTGAAGTCCATATGTTTATCCTTCTTTATGGCTGCATAATAGTCCATCATGTATTATGCATCACATTTTAAAAAATTTACTCCAGTTTCAATGAGCAGCATGGTTGGTTCCATGTTTTTGCTATCTTAATTGGTGCTGCAATAAATATGCATGTGTATGTATCTTTTTGTAGAATGATTTGAGTTCTTCCGGGTATAACCCCTGTAGGGTGATTGCTGGGTCATATGGAAAGTCAATTTGTAGTTCTTTAGGAATTATAACATTGTTTTTCATATAGGTTGAGCTTGTTTGTATTCCCACCAACAGTGTGGAAGTGTTCCTTTTTCTCCGCATCCTTGCCAGCATCTGTTGTTTTTTGTTTTCTTGATGGCTATTCTTACTGGGGTTAGGTGTTATCTCAATGCGGTTTTGATTTGCATTTCTCTGATGACTCGTGAGGCTGAGCACTTTTTAATGTGTCTGTTGACTGCCCATATATTTTCTTTTGAGAAATGTCTATTTATGTCTTTTGTCCATTTTTAAGTGGGGCTGTTTGGTTTTTTTTTTCCTTTTGGCACATTTCAGTTCCAGTAGATCCTAGATGTTAGACCTTTGTCAGATGTACAGTTGGTAAATACTTTTTCACAGTCTGTGTGTTGTGCCCCCATTCTCTTGATTGCTTTTTTTGCTTTGCAGAAGCTTTTCAGTTTAATGAAGTTCCACTTGTCTATCTTATCTCTTACAGCATGGACATCTGGGGGTTTGATCATAAATTGGTTGCCTACTCCAATTTCTGTAAGGGTACCTCCTGTGTTTTATAAAATTCTTATAGTTTGAGGTTTTATGTTTAGGTCTTTGATCCATTTATAGTTGATTTTTGTGTATAGTGATAGGTAGGCATCCTGTTTCAATCTTTTGCATGTGACCAGTAAGTTTTCCCAGCACCTTTTACTGAATAGGTTCTCCTCTCCCCAGTGGTTATTGGTGGAGGCTTTGATGAAGATGAGCTGGTTAAGAAATTGAAATTTTGCTTCGGAATATCTATTCCATTCCATCGGTCCATATGCCTGTTTTTGTACCAATATCAGACTGTTTTGATTATTGTAGCTTTGTAGTAAAGTTTAAAGCCTGGAGGTGTGAAACCTCCCACTTTGTTTCTTTTGCTAAGGATTGTTTTGGCTATCATGGCCATATATGTTTCCATATGAATTTCTATATTGTCATTTCTAGGTCTGAGAAGAATCATATTGGTAATTTAGTGGATATTGCATTGAATCTGTTGATTACCTTTGGTAGGATGGACATCTTAGCAATGTTGATTCTCCTAATCCATGAGCATGGGATATATTTTCATTTGATTGTGTCTTCTTGGATTTCTTTGAGCGGTGATTTGTAATTTTCATTGTAAAGTTCTTTCACTTCTCTGGTTAGGAAGATCCTGAGGTATTTCATTTTTTTTGGTAGCTATCGTGAGTGGGATTGTGCTTTTTATTTGGTTATCTACATTAGTTGTTGTGTAAAAATGTGACTGTTTTTTGCACATTGATTTTGTACTCTGATACTGTGCCAAAGTCCTTTATTAGTGCAAGGAGGTTTTTGACAGATTCTCTTGAATTTCTGAGGTATAGGGTCATATCGTCAGTAAAGAGGGATAACTTAATTTCTTCTTTTCCTATTTGGATACTCCTGATTTCCTTCTCTCGTCTAATTGCTCTAGCCTGGGTTTTCAATACAATGTTGAATAGGAGGGGTGAGAGCAGGCAGCCTTGTCTTTTTCCAGTTTTCAAGGAAAATGTTTCCAGTTCTGTCCATTTAGCAGTATGCTGGCTGTGGGTTTATCATAGGTGGTGCTTACTATTTTGAGGTATGTTCCTTCTATGCCTAGGTGTTTGAGGGTTTTTATAAAGGGATGCTGGATTTTTTCAAAAGTTTTTTCTGCTTCTAATGATATAATGTGGCTCTTGAGTTTACATCTGTTGATGTATTTAATTACATTTATGGTATTGGGGATGATGAACCAGTCGTGCATTCCAGAGATGAAGCCTACTTGGTCATGGTGGATGGTATATGAGACGTGTTGTTGAATCCAATTTGCTAGAATCTTGTTGAGAATTTTTGCATCTATGTTCATTAGGAATATTGGCCTGTAGTTCTCTTTTCTGGTTGGATTTTTACTCAGTTTGGGATCCAGTGTGATGTTAGCTTTGTAAAATGATTTGGGGAGAATTCTGTCTTTCTCAATTGCCTGGTATACTTAACTCCTCCTTGTATGTTTTATAGTATTCCCTGGAAAGTCTTCTGTTCCAGGGATTTTTTTGTAGGTAGTTTTCCTGTGATGCAGTCAATTTCCTAGGTTGTTGTTGGTCTATTTAGTGTCTCAATGTCTTCTTGTTTCAACTTTGGGAGGTTGTGTGATGTCAGAAATTCTTCCATTTCATTTTGGATTTTGAGTTTGTTTCCATACAGGTGTGCATAGTAATCTCTGATAATATTTTGTATTTTTTCAAGGTCAGTTGTGATTTGGTCTTTTGCATTTTTGATTGTGTTTATTTGGGGTCTTTCTCTCTACCATTCTAGTTAGGGATCCATCAATCTTGTCTATTTTTTCAAAGAACCAACTTTTTGTTTTGTTGAGTTTTTCATCTTCTGTATCCTATATTTGGGCTTTTACTTTGGTGATCTGGATTCTTCAGCTGATGTTAGGGTTTTGGTGGTCTTGCCTTTCCAACTCCCTTAGGTGATTTGTTGGGCTGTTAACTTGTGATCTTTCCATTTTCTTGAGGCGTATTCATAGATATAAATTCCTCTCTTAGAAATTTTTTCTTGGCATCCCAGAATTTTTGGTATGATGCTTCTTTCTTTTCGTTTGTTTCCAAAAATCTTTTAATTTCTGTTTTGATTTCTGTGTTGATCCAGTAGTCATTCAGCATCATGTTTGTTTAATGTCCATGTCTTTGTGGGTTTTGGGAAGTTTTGTTGGTGATGGTATTTATTTTTATTTCACTGTGGTCTGAGAAGGTTCATGGCTTCTTGATCTTAGAAATTGCTCATGCTTGCTTTATGGCCTAGGATGTGACTGACCTTGGAGTATGTTACATGTCATGATGAGTAGAATGTATATTCTGTTGTTGTTGCTGGGGAGTATTCTGTAGGTATCTATTAAGTCCATTTCATTGAGCATCAAGTTGAGATTCGGGATCTCTTTGTTGATTTTTTGCCTCAATTCTCTATCTACGGTACTTGGATAAGTACCCAGCTATAATAGTGCTGGAGTCAATATCTTGTTTTAGTTTACTTGGTAGTTGCTTTATAAATACTGGTGCTCCTGTGCTTGTGCATATTAGGATGGATATTTCTTGTTGATGGGTTTATCATTATGTAGTGTCCTTTTGTTTCTTTTAAAATTTTTGATAGCTTAAAGGTTGTTTTGTCTGATATTAAGCTCCTGCCTTCTTTTGTGATCCTTCATTTTCCACTCTCTAACTTTGAGTCTATGTGTGTCTCTTGTGGTGAGATGAGTTTCTTGAATACAAAATATTGAGTCATGGTTTTTTATCCAGTTTGCAATTTTGTCTTTTCAGTGGTGCATTTACCCTTCACATTCAGACTGATTATTAAAATGTGATTGTTTATCCCCATCATGAGATACTTATAAAGTTTTTTATTTGTTTTTGTTTTCTTTTAACTTTTGGGTTGATATATGTATGTGTTTTCAAACTTTCAGTTACAATGTATTCTCTGTTGATTCTGTTTTCTCCTGTTTTCTTGGGAAGAGCATGACCATTATTTTTTTTTTCTTTCTTATGTGCTATTGGATTCTGGGAAGGATTTTAATTCTCATTGCTGATGAAGCTGAGCTTGATTGGGTAGGACATTCTTGGTTGAGCATGTTTGTCATTGAGGATTTTGAATATTGGATTCCAAATCCTTCTAGTTTGTAGTGTTTCTGCCAATAGGTCTGCTATTATTCTGATGGGTTTTCCCTGGTAGGTAAAGACCCTTGCTGCCTTTAGGATTTTTCTTTTGTACCTACTCTGGGTAAGTGAGTTACTATGTTTCTAGGGGTTGGTTTTCTCATTTTATATCTTGCAAGGACTCTCTGTATCTCTTGTGTATGATAGGCACGTCTCTGGTGAGATGGGGAAAATTTTCTTGGATATCCTCCTGGAACACTTGCTCCAAGGTGTTCTCCATTTCCATTTCTTCTTCTGGGATACCAATCAAGGATTGGTTAGGCCTCTTGCTTTAATCACACATTTCTTGTAGGCTTTGCTCTTTCTTTCTGAGTTTTTTTTTACTTTTTTTTTTTTTTTTTACAGATCAGGTTAATCCCATGATTTGGTATTCAAGTTCTGAGATTCTTTTTTCTGCTTGATTAATTCTGCTTTACATGCTTATCTTCTATTTATTTCCTGGATGAATTTTTTTATAGCCAAAATCTCTGTTACACATTCTTGTAAAACAGATGCAAAATCTCTGTTGCATCTGTTCTTTCTTGAATCTTATTAATTCTTTCCATTTTATTCCCTAATCCCTGTTATATTCTGGAGCCAGTCAGTGATAACATCCATTGTTTAGACTCTGAGGTTTGATTTTGTTCAGGTGTTTTCTCTTTGTTACACTGGGAATTACCTCTGTTCTTCCATTGATTTTTCCTCATTTGCGACAGATCTCTTTCTTTTCTCTTTAGTTCCACTATTCAGTGGCAGTGGGAGAGACTTTCACTTCTGATGTTTGCTCAGCCCTCTCTTCTTCCCTGATCAGGCTCTGGATTTGTTCTATTTTGAACCAGGGCTGTGGGTGGGAAGATTTGCTGTCTCTTGTAGTTTTGAGAGCTGAATATTGTGGAGGATGGGGAACTAGGTCAAAAACTACTTGCAAATTCCAATGTTCACTGATTATGGTATGGGTTGCCTGAGACCCACTCCCACTACCACTTTATATGACAGTGCAATGGGTACATGTGTGTACCCCTGAGTCCAAGATACAGTAACAGCCATGAAGAAAACAGAGAAAAGTAGAATGAAATAAGATGGACAAAAATAAAAAAATAAAAAAATTGATAAACAAAAGCAGAAACCAAAGAAAGAAAAATTAAACACACACATACTAAAACAAACTGGGAAAAAACAAAGCAAAACAAACAAACAAACAAAAAACAGGAACACCAAATACTTACACATGCCAAACACAAAATGATAAAAAGAAGAGAGATAGAGAGAAAGAAAAGGAATTAAAATTAAATCTTCACACATACAATCACACACACATTAAACTAAAAAGAAAGAACAACCCCCCAAAACAAACAAACAAAAAACTGAAAGATGAACACTCAATCATTCACATACACAGATAAACAGAAAGTAACAAAAAACAAAAGAAGGAAGAAAGAAATAAAGAAGAAAGTGAAAGAAAAAAATTAAGGGAATTCAGATTGAATCCTCACATACACATTCATGTACAAAGGAAAAAGAAAAAATAAACAAACAATAAAGAAACAAACAAACAAAGAAAACCAAAAACAACCTGACCTCCCTCTTTTGGTATGCTCTGTAATTGTTCCTCTCAGCTGCTCACAGGTACGACCCTCTGATGTCCCCATGGAACTGTGGCCTCATTCACATTCTCCCCAGTGTCTGACCAGGGAAGAAGGAGGTGTTGAGGATGGGTGGGACTTCATTCCTCCCCTCCCATTCTCACTGGAAAGGTCGGAGGATCCCTTGATCCCTTCCAGTGGGGAGGTGCAGTATTGTCTCTTCCCCAGGTAATGGTGGCAGGGGGCAACCCAGTCAGGCTTATCCTGGAGCAGAGTCCTCCTATCACAACTGATGTTCAGGCTTCACCTGGATTCATTCCTCTCACACCCGGCTGTGTGGGTCTGCTGTTCAGACGACTGTTGGGGATAAGGGACTTGGGTCAGTCCCAGACTCCTGCTGATCTCTTCAGTGGTCTTCCTCATCCTTTTCCGGTCACACCCTTTGTCCCATGGCTGAATCAGGGTAGGGGGTGGGGCACCTGTGACTCAGCACTCATCCTGTCCTTCTGGAGTTTGTGCCTTCCCCTCTGGTACATGATTGACCTCTGAGTAGTCAGTCTGCCAGTCACAGAGATGGAATCTGTTGTTCCTTGGTGAGCAAGCCAGAGCACTTTCATGCCCAGTTTTCAAGATGGTGGCAGGGTGCCTCTTTCATCTTCTCCAGTGGGACTCTGCCTCTAGGCTCCCTCACTGTGCTCCCTCCACAGCCCTTGTTACCATTGTTCAGCCAGGTACTGCTGTGGTGGGGCAGAGCCTGGGTCTGGCAGTCATTTCTGGCAGCTTCTTCTTGGGAAGGGCTTTGCTGAATTAAAAAAAATGGTGCACAGCTTCTGCACCTTGGGCAGTTCTAGAGGCAAGCAGAGCAACTGTGGTACAGCCACTTCACCAGGAAAGACCTGGTTACTTGCTCCCAAGTTCCCACTCAGCCACTCACACGCCCACTTACAGACATGTATGCAAAAATTTCCATACATTCATTCACTCACACTGGGACTTGCATAGTCTGACTGACTCCATTGCCATCTTCCCAGAAGTTCTGATTTTTAATTTTAATTATTATTTTTCGAATATCCTTTTTCTGATTATTATAAGCTTCTACTTTTCTACCTACAATGCCTGATGAATGCATATCAAAAATATCACCCAAGAATTTTGAGAAAAGTCAAGGATTTTGTTAGTAATTATAAAAAGGAGAAAGTATTTGCAAGCTCCAAGGTTGTCTTCTAACTTATAGCTTCCTTCCTCTTTTTTATGCCTTTCATTTAAACCAATGAGTAAATGCAACTGCACTTAGAACTGGGATTCCTTAATATTTTTCTAGGCAGTTTTGCTATCTCTCTGGAATAGGCATTTTTGGGTTCTAATCTACTTGTATCAGATTGTTGACAGAGAAAGCAAAAGCTTAGAAAGATATTAAATAAAATTCATAACAAACAAGCAAGAAAGTCTAGAAAAACATGAGTAGAATCTTCCAAGACACAATAAAACAGCACAAACAGGAGAGAAAAAGGAACAAATAGAAATAAAAGAAAAAGCATACAAGTAAATAATTTTTTTGCTAAAGAATGCTATTTATTTAATATTTGGTCTAGATCATTAACTGGGTAATAAAATAGCCATTGAATATTTTTAACTAAAATTTAAAAGAAATTACATTTCTTATTTACTATAAATTAAAATGTATGTGTGATCTATAACTTCTATGTCTTCCTTTTTTATATAGGTCAAATAAGAAATTTAGGCTACCAATTGAGAAGGTAGAATAAGTTATTTGCAAGCATTTAGAGAGAACAGTGTCTAAGTAGTCTTGGGAAACAAATCTAACGGAATGTCATGGAAATTAAACTTGTTCAGATGATATGTTCCTTAAAATTTCATGCTGCTTACATAATTGTTGCAAAATTATTACGGAGAAGAAACAAATACATTTTGAATTTAATCAGGCTTCATATCAAAGAAATTACATCGAGAGCTTTGAAGGACACAGTAGGATTTTCTTTGCCTATTAATTAGATAATCTGGGTAAAGCACCCTGAAGATGAACAGTGTTATATAAACAGTATCCTTGCTATTTGGGGCATTAAACATGTGTTCAAGTATACATATGGAACTGATATATATTCCTTAATCTTAATGAGCTGACTTTTGAGTCACAAATTTTTGAAGAACTACACAAATATGGGTACATTTTAAATCTACTATTAAATCATCATTACACTGTAGTCTAGAAAGATGTGCATGCATTCTTTGAAATAAAGTATAATTCAACATTTGGTAATTTTTATTTGAAATGTTAAAATTAAAATTATTTTCACTATTAGCTTATCATGCAATTTAATTATTTTCTCTACTCTTCATCAATACTTTTCCTTTATTTTGAAAACTAAAGTAGTGCAAAGGAGAGCAATAGCAGCTTAATTATCTATTCCAGTAAGGAAGAGCTGGATATCTAATATGTTGAAATAATTATTTATTTCTTCGGATAAACGGATCTAAATTCCAATTTGCATAAGCAAAAAAATGGGGGAATATAGTTACTCTTTGAGGACATATGACTAAATATCTGGAAGGTATTTAAATATTAGGAATGTACAACTTTTTCCTTCATTCTAAATATTTTCATTAGAAATATTCGCATAAACTGTTAGGAACTTTTTTTGTTGATATGAAACAAACTTTCAATGAGATAATAAGCCTTATTTTAAATAAGGCACTCTGCTTTGTATTATTCATTTTTGGTAAATGTACTTAGATACTAAAGGACACCTGTGTTAATAACATTTAACTTTAAAATACATTTCTCTCTAATTAATCAAGTGATTTTCTTCATTAAAAATAAAATTAATAAACATAGAGGATTGAAGATAGAAAAAACATCTATCGGATATTTTGTAGCCCTTTCTTATAATTGTTTATTTTTTCATTCAGCACTTATTGACTACCTGATTTGAAGAAAGATGATGCATTATAAAAGTTTGTATCTTAATTGGTGACATTTCTTTTTGCTCCTAAATTTAGTTCAGTAATTGGGTTAAGTAATTACTCAGGAAAATAATTCTACAGAGTTCTTGTAATAAAAAATTACTCCAATCAACTTACTTTTTTATCTTTATACAATTTATTCTTTCTTTTTGCCACATCATTGGTTTGGATAACCATACATTAAAAAAGAGACCAAAACGAAAATTCCCCCCCCCAAATGATGAGGCCTTTGATGGTCAATTTTACTGTTAATATAACTAGGTATAGTACCTAATTATAAAAAACTTATCTAAGTGTTGCTTTGAAGTCATTTTGTGGGTTTTAATTAGCATCTAGAATAAGTTGAGTTATATAGGGGGGTTATTCTTGATAATCTATGTAGGCCTGAAGCGATCCGTGAAAAGATCATACGAAGAAAGCTAAGGTTCTTTTCTGAGGAAGAATAAATTCTTTCTGTGGACTGCTGATGAGTTTCCAGCTGGGGTTCCCAAAAGTCTGCCCCTTACAAGCCTATACAAGATCCCAGCATTTTGGACTTGCTTAGCTAACCCTCACAAACATGTTCACAATTCTTGTAATAAATCAATCTTTCTCTCCATCTCTGTCTCTTTCCATATATATATATATATATATATATATATATATATATACATATATATGTATATCACATATCTATCTATCTATCTATCTATCTATCTATCTATCTATCTATCTATCTATCTCATCTATATCTATCTACCTATCATCTATCCTTCTATCTCTGTCTGTCTGTCTGTCATCCAGCTAGCTATCATCTATTTCTATGAAGAGATAGTTCCTACTTGTGTTGTTCCTCTGATGCAATCTTGACTAACACAAGTTCTTTATACCATTTCATTGTAATTATCACCACAGTACTCATAAATGATTCACAAAACCTCATAATATTCCTTGAGGTAGAGTGTATTAACTGTATTTCTGATGCTTTGTCATGTTGAGGCCTTGTTGCCCCTGAACAGAGTACCCCTTCCAGCACAAGCCAATTCTTACAGATAATAAAAGATTCACCTGCAAAGGTATATTTTATGCAATCTAGAGACCATACCCCCAGCCACTTCTTCTATCACACCGTTACTCTCAGGGCCACTATTTCTCTGCCCTAATCACTTCAGGGCCAATGTCTTTGTCCATGTGTGTTGCTATCACAGAATATACAAGATGTTCTTAATTTATAAAAAACAGAAGTTTGTTTCTAAAAATCCCAGAGTTTGGGAAGTCTAAGATCCAAGTGTCAGCAAGTTCCATTGTCTGGTGAGGGTTCAGTCTCTGCTTTCAGGATATCTCATGATTGTTGCATTCTCCAGAAGGGACAAATGCTGATTTCTTTCATGGTGAAAGGTGGAAGGGCAAGAGAGATGAACCCCCTTCCTCAAGCCTTTTTGAAAGGATACCTAACCCATTCACAAGGGCACCACACTCATGGCCCAATGACCTCTTAAAGGCCCCACCTCTTAATATTACCACACTGAGAACACCAGAATTTTGGAGAAGATACTTTCAAACCATAGCAGCCAGGTGCCAGACAACTAAGGACAGCCCCTGTGTTCCAGGGCCTGCTGAAATTATTCACACTAGCCAATCCTAAACCTGTATACCCTGCTTCATCCTTTGTTTTCCCACAGAAACCACAATAAAGGCTCTTGCTCACAATTTTTCTCAGCTTTCTCTACCTCCTGAGGTTGCTTTTCTGTGTGGACCTTCATGTACTTCCTCCTCTTGAGATCTGTAAGTATAAACAACTATCTTTTCAGTAGCAATTATTTATATCTGAACAATAATAAAACCTACATGTTAAAACAGAGAAAAACATTCAATTTTGAAGATACACTGCAGAAAGGCTTTATAATCATTGAGTTTTGTAGATTGTGAATTTATTTTGCTTTAAGGATATTTAAATGGCTTGTCATACTTCATATACTCAAATTTATTGTTCTTTTATTTGTTTTAAAACTAGTGTATGCCTTTTTAGTTCATTTTTTTTTTTTTTTGAGTTGGAGTCTCACTCCATCACTCAGGCTGGAGTGCAGTGACATGCTCATGGCCACCCTACTGTCGGCCTGCTAGGCTCTGATGATCTTTCCGCCTCAGCCTTCCAAGTAGTCAGAACTACAGGCACATGTTATCACTCCCAGCTAATTTTTTGATTTTTATTGTAGGGATAAGGTCTTGCAAAGTTGCTCAGCTCTTCTTGAAGTTGTGGGCTCAGGCAATCTCCTCACCTTGGCCTCCCAAAGTGCTGGTATTACAGGCTTGAATCACCGCCCCTGGCCTTCATTTTAAAAAATTCCCAGTGTTAACTTTACAGTAATGAAAATGACTTCATGGAATATATCTCTTGAATTCTAATTGGTACTTATCTAACTTTATATTTTAGATCTGCTTCTAAGTTGTCAAAAAATGTGAAAAATCATCAGATTTTTTTTCTTTTTGTGAATGTGTGGGTAGTCTTCACTGCAACAAAGATACCTCATTTTCACAGATACACTTACTTGTACACATATATATTTCTCAAATGCACACTCTTATATATTAGGCCAGGGGTCCCCAACCCCTGGGGCCACAGACCGGTAAGTTCCGTGGCCACATAGCCAGAGGTGAGAGGTGGGAGAGCCGAGTTCTGTCTTCTGTCAGATCAGGCGATCTCTTCGGAGTATGAGCCCTATTGTGAACTGTGCATGTGAGGGATCTAGGTTGTGCTCCTTATGAGAATCTTATGCCTGCTAATCTGCTTCCCCTTACTCCCACCTCCTTCCTTTTCCTCCCTGTCTGTGAAAAAATTGTCTTCCACAAAACTGGTCCTTGATGCCAAAATGTTGGGGGCCACTGCATTAAACATATCTATATGTATATTGTTGCTTTGGATATTAGACTAAAATTTAAATTTATCTTTTGCTTAACTGCTAGTTATTTATGCATAGTGTGCACTGAAAAAATAATTTGATGTCTATGCTGCCAAGCTGAGCATCAGAAAATTGAGATCAGCAACAAATCATATTTTTAATATTGTTTCATTGTGTGCTGATTCTAGTTTGACTTCTTAGTCCTTTTGGTGTTGCTGTAGCAAAATACCTGAGATTGGGTAATTTATAATGAACAGAAATGTATTAGCTCATGGTTTTGGATGCTGGAAGACCAAGATGGAGGGGCCAGCATCTTGCAAGTGCCTTCTCGCTCTGTCATCCAATGTTGGGAAGCACAAGAGCAAGAGGGAATGAGAGAGAGAGAGAGGGAGGGAGAGAGAGAGAGAGAGAGAGAGAGAGAGAGAGAGAGAGAGAGAGAGAGAAAGAGAGAGAGAGAGAAGGGAGTCAATCTCATTTTTTAAATAAGGAACTCACTCTAAGAATATAAACCTATAATAGAATGTCACCCAGTGTAATAACAACATTCATCTATTCATGAGGGCACAACCCTCATGACCTTTTCTTGTTTCATGAAGTTTCCAACACTTACTTTTTGGGGGACACATTCAAACCACATAGTATTCCACCCCTGGCCCCTTAAATCTATGTCCTTCTATCCTAGTAGCCTCAAAGTCTTAACTTGTTTCAGCACTAACTCTCAAGTCCAAAGTCTAATTCATATATCATACGGACGAAGTTTAAGGTGTGATTCATCTTGAGGCTAATTGCTGTACAGGCATGAGCCTGTGAAACCAAACACATTAGCTATTTCCAAAATGCAATGGTGGGGCAGGTGTAGGATAGACATTCCCATTCCAAAACAGATAATCAGAAAGGATGAGAGGAGTAACTGGTCTCAAGTAAGTCCAAAAGCCAATAGGGCAAACAACACTAAACCTTGAAGCTTTTTTGACTCTATACATAGCCTTCTGAACATCTTGGGGTGGGAGATGGGCCCCTTACAGTCTCAGGCAGCCTAATTTCCATGGCTTCACTCTCATGGGCTGCTGAGTTGTCATGCGCTCTCAGCGCATCCATACCAGTTCCTTGTTGGTAGCTCTATGGTTACGAGGTCTTGGGGTTGATCCTGTTCCAGTGGCTCCGGTAACCATCTACCAAGTGGTCACTCTCTGTGGTGGTTTCGCCTTTGTAGCAGGTTTCTGTCTGGGCTCCCAGACCATGCATAACATCCTTTTAAAAAATGTCTCTATAGTATTTATTGAATGAATAGACATATGGATAGACATTTAAGCTTTCTCCAGTATTTACATTTGATTTTTAAATTTTGTAAAAAGTGTTACAAGGAGCATTTTTATTAAATTATATACTTTATTTTCCAGTGTTTTTTCTTTTTTTTGGTCTATAGTCTATAATTAATTAATTAATTAACTTATTTATTTTATTTTATTTTCCTTTCTTAATTTTTATTTTAAAATTGTGGAATGCAATTCAGGGTTATTTACTTATTTATGTTAGAAGTTACAAGTGCTGGCTGCTTTCATGAAGATATTGCATAGTGGTGAAATCTGGGCTTTTAGTGTGTCCATCACCTGGGTAGTAACGATAGGATCCAGAAGATAATTTTTTAATCCTCACTCCCTCCCACTTTTTTTAGTCTCCAATGTCCATTATTCCACTCTGCATGTCCATGTGTAGCCATTACTTAGCCCCCACTTATAAAGTGAGAACATGTAGTTTTTGACTTTCTGTTTCTGAATTGCTTCACATCCTTTGAAATCTAGGTGGAGGCTGCCACAGCCTCACAGCTCCTGCACTCTACAAGTCTGCAGAGTCAGTACAGTCTATTGCTTTGGATAGAACTGTTTGTGCAATTATCTGACTATTGAATGTTGTAATGCCAAATCTTTTGAAAGGAGTATAAAATTGGAAGTGCTACAAAGATGAAAATGTTAAGCATATTAAAAATGAAACTTTTAATCAATTTGAATATTCATTAAATTTGATTCAATTATAAATGAAAACACAAAGCTAAACTGTATGAAATTCTAAAAGTTTATAATTGAATATAGTTTTTGAAAGGAAAAAACCTAGTAATACATTTACATAAAAAGTTATTAAACTGTGGTGTGAGTAATAATTAATAATATTTTAGCTAACAATTTTGAATGCTTCTTTGACCAAGCACAGAATTAAGAGTGATAAATGGATTATATAATTTGATACCCACAACAACCACATGAAATACATCTCAAGAACTGTGAAGGGTCTGATATTTTACTCTACTTGTTAACTAACAAGTTAGTATAATATAGATTCAAGGGTGCAGGCAGAAGTTATAATGCTTGGGTCAGAGACAAATAATAATTTATTGTAGAAATAGCAGAAGACAGACCATTGGCATTTGCACCAATTCCCCAGGTCCAAACTCCCACAGTGGCAGTGAGATGAAGGTCAGGTGGCTCCTGGGTTGCATCACAGGAGAAGAATTCCAAGTTTAGGAAGCTTCAATCTTTTGAAGGAGTTACAAACCTGTCAAATTTTTGCCTTGAAGAAAAACTTTATTGTTATTATTCTGGACAACAAAAGATAGTACTTCTACTCTAACACCCTCTCTATTTTCCCAGGTGTTTGCTCTGCCAACATGGTTTTTTTTTTGAGTTGGAGTGTCACTCCTGATGCCCAGGCTGGAATGCAGTGGCATACTCACGGCCTCTGCAGCCTCAATGTGCTGGGTTTAGGTGATCCTTCTGCTTCAGTCTTCCAAGTAGCTGGAACTACAGACACATGCCACCACACCCATCTAGTTTTTGTGATTTATTGTAGAGACGAGGTCTCACCAAGTTGCCCAAGCTGGTCTCGAACCCCTGGGCTCAGGCAATCCTCTCACCTCAGAATCCCAAAGTGCTGGGATTACAGGCTGAGCCACCGTGCCCAGCTGCCATCCTTCTTAAATTCTTCAATAGACAGTCTGGAACAAAATATTGTCAGGATCTTAATTCACAAAATATGCAGAAATACAAAGGATCCATGGGAAATTGTCATATAATGATATGTTTTACTATTTCTAGTTTAAAAGTTAGGAAACAGACATTGAGAAAGTTGAATGACTAGATCAAAGTCATAGATATTTATATTAAAACATCATTCTAGTGATGTAAATACAAATGAAAATTCATAGTCCTACATAGATATTCATTAGATTAGTGCTCATCAGATAATTTTTTGTTTAGAGAAGATTTCCATTCATAATCATTAGATTACATCTTGTTACCTGTGGACTATACAGGAAAAATAAAATCAGCCTCATAATTCCATACTTATTCCATGTTCAAACCTTTGTAGTTTTTTCAATCATAGAGTCTTCTTTCCAATCAATATTTCTTGTTTCCACTCAATGTCATTCCAACTAAGCTAAAAAATTGACTTTCAGAAATACTAAAAATTAACTTGTATGACCTATAGAGAATATCCATGTTGTAAATCTTTGAAATAATTCTAGATATTAGATAATTTAAAGAAAAACTATAGCAACAACTTAATCAGCCTGTATAGTTTCAATAGTTTTCTGAAAAATGAAACCTTCACTTGATTTATGTAAGCTCATTATTTTTGCTTTTGGACATCCAACTATCAAGGACCATTTCAAGAAAGCACTGCTCATTAAACTATTGGACTCTCTCCATCTAAGCATCAATGTGCGGCTGTTCAAGGAGAGGACAATCAAGGCCTCACTTCTTTTTAGCTGAGAAAGCCACGGTGGAAGTGGAACTTTGTGCTTGCCCTGTTATGATGAGGGAGAATGGGTGAACTTCAAAATGGAATGACAGAGTCCACAGTGGCCTAAGTGGGATTGTGTAGGTGAAGTGGAGTGAATTTGTGAGTAAAGAAAAAGAAAAAAACTGTTCTACTCTTGTTTATCTATGATATTTATATAAATTATGCTTGGGATTTAATTTTCGCTCTAAACTACAGGTTAACCATACATAATGTTATGTGTTAACAACACTGGGTAAACCCATTCATTTAAGAGAAAAGCAGCAATTAATTCCATTTAGATATTACCTTAAATAACCTCAAAGTGAGCTTATGTGATTATATGTTGGGTTTGCAGAATTGGTTTCTGTGTTTAGGCCATGTTCAATGACACATTTTCCCCATTCAAGATATTATTCTCATTTTATGGTAAGAGGTCATGTTATGCAACAAAATCGGATAAAATGGTACCAGATTGCAGGGTAACATCCAAGGTGTATATGTGACCTTAGGGGAGGTATGCACCTCTACTAATCTACAAATATGTATATATGTGAAGAGATAGTGCCTTATCAGTAGACAGAGCTATCTACTGATCAGAATTCTCTATCAATTTCCCGTGATTCTAAACACCACGTGCTCCATTCTGTACTGGTTATATGCAAATAGTTTAACACTGCATTAAGTTCTACACTGTTCTTGGGATTTATTACACAAAACTAAGCAGTCATGTTTTTTGAATTATAAATGATGTTTCTAAGGCACAGAAAAAAAATCAGCAAAAAATTCAGTTATCTGATCAGTTGCTCATAAATTGTGAAAGCTCTGTACCAAATAAGGCTTATTCTTTTAATCCTATGCGTTTCTGACCTGTATAAAGAGCCTGAATGAAACTTTATCCTATTTCCATAATGTAGTTCAGAGTAGTGTTTCCATTTGCAGGCAATGTGCAATGCAGCAACTGAGTTATAGTACACTGTACCAATTGCAAATTTTTCATAAAAATGAAATGGATGAAGATACACTTGATACAACTCCAACTCAAAAGTTTATACCTAAATTGTATACAATTTTGATTATTTCATAGATGTATAGGACTTAATATTATGAGATGCAAGTTATTTTTACGTTCAGCCTGTAATCCCACACCTTTGGGAGGCTGAGGTGAGTGGATTGCCTGAGCCCACGGGTTCAAGACCCGCCTGGGCAGCGAGACCTCATCTTTACAATAAGTAAAAAATCAGCTGGGCGTGGTAGCACATGCCTGTAATTCTAGCTACCTGGAAGGCTGAGGTGGGAGGATCGCTGGAGCCCAGCACTTCGAGGCTGCGGTGGCCGGGAGAGGCCACTGCACTCCAGTCTGGGCGACAGAGTGAGACTCCAACTCAAAACCAAAACAAAACAAAACAAAAAACCCCCATATATATTTAAAAGAAGGAAGAGATAAAATGTTAGGTGTCATATTGAGAATCAGTGACTACTGGTATTCTTTTTCCCATTTCCAAGGATGAAGTACATTATCTTAAGTGCATTAGCAGACTTCAGTCATGAAGAAATAGCTACCTGAGGCTTGGAAATGATATTGGGGGAGGTGTAGAACCAAATTATGTTGGAGACATTGAGGCAAAGAATCAGGAGGAGGCAAGTCACATAATTAGAATGGGTGAATGAGGTGGAGTTGGAGCCTGACATAGAATATGATGAGAAAATGGCAGTCTTTAAAATTATCAAGATAAATGGGCATGCTGACTCCAACACATGACAGAAGAAGGCTAAGAAAATCCTGGCACTGACCGGATGTGGTGGCCCATGCCTATAACTCCAGCACTTTGGAAAGCCAAGGTGAGAGGACTGCTTGAGGCCAGGAGTTTGAGACCAGCCTGGGCAACCTAGTGAGACTCCATGTCTATAAACAATACAAACATTAGCTGGGCATGGTGTCAGACACCTTAGTCCTAGCAATCTGGGAGGCTGAGGCAGAAGAATTGCTCGAGTCCAGGACTTTGAGGCTGTGATGATTTATGATCATGCCACTGCACTCCAGCCTGAATGACAGAACAAGACCCTGTCTCAAAAAAGAAAAAGAAAAAAAAAATCCTGGCACTCTGAAAAACACGTATGCGGATGTTGTTAAATGGTAATGAAAGGAGCCCCCTCTGTGGTTCACCCCAGCTGCAGTGGTTTGTCCTTTTCAATAAAACCCTAATGTCTCTCCCTGATAATGAATGCGTGTCCTGGTTTATAAAGGCATGCGGCACTGACCTTATTTCCGGGGTCTGACAGATCAGCAAATACACATGGGCACAACTGCCTATTTGCTATTTACTACAACAGTAAATGGCAGACCATAAAACGCGATCTGTTTAAATTGCATTTTGCAAACAATTCTTACTTCATGCCACACACTCTGTGAAACATTATTATTATTATTTATGAGGAACAGTTAAGGCTGCCTGGTGCTAGAAGAGTAGTGGATTTCTTTTACATTTAATTTTGCAGAAGAAAGAGACCTAGAGATTATCTTGTTGGAAGTTTTCATTTTATGATCGAGAAATTGAAATATTCTAATAACTTGACCATGATCATACTGATAACTAGAGATAGAGGCCAAGAACAAATACAAGTTCTTAGCATTTTTTATATTAAGTTGGTCTAAATACCCATATTCCTATTTTTAATACAATTATTGGTGATAAAAAATAAAATCTCTAGTAAAAATCTCATTTATGCCAACATGAGAATTTTAATGTATCATTCAGAAAAGAAATATAAAAATATACACATATATTAGAATCATGCATATATTCACTTACTTTTTATGGCTTGTCTGAAATGCCCGAATGAAATTTAAATAAATGTATATATTATTTGTACATAATGCATTATGCTATCTATATTTCTCTCACCAGCTGGTGATATTGTCAATTAAAAGTAAATTTTCAAGGTTGATTAAATGAAATAATCATGGAGATGTTAAAAAAATAGAAGACATCATAGTTCCATGTTTTTGTTAAGGGGCTAAAATGAAGAACCTTTTAAGACCATGAAAGTAAGTGAGATATATCTTCTATCTAGAGATTAAGCCTTAAAATACAAACATCATAAATCAGAGCAAAGATTTGAGATTTTTTTCTTAGACCAAAGATTTCCCAGGCCTATAAAGCCAGAGTATAATCTTATTTCCATATATTTGAGGCCAACTGATGGCTTGATATTTTCACTTGAGTGTCTGCCAGGCACTTTAAACTAAAAGTAAACTCTTGGTTTGTCCATTCAGACCGGCTCCTCTTTCTGTCATCCTTCCATCTTTTTATAAAGAGCTCTGTTAACAGTTAGACCTGGAAGTCAAAATCTAGGTGTTATTTTTAACAAAATCTAAGTGCTATTTTCTGGTCACATCCTCTATCGCAAAGTCATCAGTACATGCTGTTTACTCTTTCTTCTAAACATATCCCAAGCTAGCTGCATTTCTCCATTGCTATTTCTGCCCTCATCTCCTCTGACCTTGATAAATGCAAAACTTTCTTGACTGCATTTTACTTGAACCTCCCTACTTTTTTTCTTTCTTTCTTGTTGAGTTGGAGTCTCACTCTGTCGCCCAGGCTGAAGTGCAGTGGCACGTTCACAGCCACTCCAGCATCAACCTGCTGGGTTCCAGTGATCCTTGCGTCTCAACCTTCCAAGTAGCCAGAACTACAGGCACACGCTACCACACCTGACTAATTTTTGATTTATTGTAGAGATGAGGTCTCACCAGGTTGCCTGGGCTGGTCTCAAACCTGTGGGCTCAGGAAATCCACTCGCCTCGGCCTCCCAAAGTGCTGGGATTTCAGGCTAAGCCACCGAGTCTGGCCTAAACCTTCCTACTTCTATTTGAACCCTTCCAGATTTCATTGCATACACAACCACAAAAGTGATCCATATAAAGTGTAAATATGCCAGGTGCAGTGGCTCATCCTGTAATCCCAGCACTTTGGAGGGCTGAGGTAGGAGGATCACTTGAACCCAGGAGTTCAAGACCAGCCTAGGCATCATAGTGAGACTTCATCTCTATATTTTAAATAAGTGTTTAAAAAGTATAAATATGATCACATTCTTCCATTCATGAAAAATAGCACGACTTCTTCTTATATTTAATATAAGATAAACAAGTCAATTTATTTCTCTGCTCTATAAAAGTCTACCAGATCTGGTACCATCTTCTTCATTTACTTTAATTAATATCAACTTTTCCCTTACGCTATAGGCTTTTGCTTAATGGTGCTTCTTATTTTCCTTAAACAAGTTAAGTTCATTCTCCACCATAGGGCCTTTTCATTAGCTATTCCCCTCCTGGGCTTTCCCAATCTTTGTACGGATGGCTTCTAATGGTCATTTAACTTCAATGTCACTCTTAAGTCAGGTCTTCTCTGACCCCACAATCTAAAGGAGCCCATGCAGTCCTTACATTCTTGGGAAGTTTTCCTTTCCTAGGGACTTCATAAGGGAAAAAACCAAAGAGCTCCACTCTACCCAATCAACATCTTGTTTCACCTCTTTTCTATTCCTCTGAGTGCAGGAAAAACAAGAAAACTATCAGCTGGTAAAATGTACTAAGAGAAAATTAAAGCAATGGTAGAAAGATATGATCAAATAATCACAGGAGCAAACTCAGGGCAAATGCAATAAGAATGGTGATAAATATTATGAAGAGAAATCACAGACTGCAATGCTATACACACACTCTCCCCAGTGGTCCTATATGTGGCTAATGGAACCACCTACATGTTTTGGGGTCTTGACCCAAGTGGTTTAGGGGCCTGTGAGTAGCCAGGAAAATCGAATATGAGTTTTTTTTACATAAATGTATAGGGCATATTTGCATTTTTATTAGCCTGGTGCTTTGAGCAAACAAGAGGCAAGGACCTCATTACTTATTCACTTGAGCTGTGAATTACAGCAAGCCTAAGTGGCTGGGATTTAGATATTGGATGTTATTATCATACAGTGTACCACATTGTCCCATTGTCTAGACTTGAGACTACTCCCTGGTTTTATTGTATTTTTATAATTACTTTAGGAAATTGTAACATATCTGTTCTAAATTCCTTTCAGGAATAATATGATTCATGGAAAGAGAAGAAGGTTGGGTGTCAGAAAGAAGGAAACAAAAGCCAAGACTTATGTGGACTGAGCATTTACTGTGTGCTAGATTGTTTAGGTACTATCACAAACTACACTGTCATTTTTTTTCTTATAGTCATTGCAGATAATTTGTGTGGTAATTTGATTAATGTCTGATTCACCAACTAGACAATCAGTAAAATGAAAGCAGAGTTTTCTCGATTAACTTATTACTTGTTATGTGTCTGACATAGAATAGAAAGAGCTTGAATGAAATTGTTAAACATAAAAAATGAACATATATTAGTTAAGGAATCATCTCAATAGTCCCATCAAGTGGTAGTATTTTACAGATATCACCAATCAGAGTTTAAAAACTTAACATTTTGTTGCAAACCACTTATAATCATCTTGTGGACAAAGACAAAAAGTACAGGTACATAAATTTGTTCAATGGGTATAGCATATCTATTATGTAAATATATTAACATTATCTGATAAGTTTCCTACTGAACATTTAGATTTTTTCCATATTATTATTTTATAAATAAGTCTTTGATAAATATACACATATTTTTTGAGTGATTTAAAAATCTCCCAATCTTTTTAAACCCTTCCTGATTTCTAATTTGTTGTTGCTTCTTTTCTTTTTTCTTGATTGGGCCAGCTAGTGGTTTATCTTTTTTTTGTTTGTTTGTTTTTAAGAAACCAATTTTTTGATAAATATATTGGTTATATTATTTTAGTTTCCTAATTCATGAATGCCTATGCAAATATTTTATTGATTCCTTTTTTCTCTTTTGGCTAGGTTCTTTGTTTGATATTCGTTTTATTACCTCTTACACTGAATGCTTAGTATTCTTTTTTCCTTAAAAATAAAGGTGTTTGTAACTTCAAATTTGCCTCTACATATAGCTAAGTTTACATTTTAAATTTTGATAATGCTCTGAATATTGGATTTTGATTTATACTTTGACAATGTCTCACTTTCTCAAAGTGAGACAAAAGTGTAATAATACTGAAGAACTGGATGAATTTTTGCAAAGTGAACACATGCAACATATTCAAATCTTTCCCCCCCAAATATTATTTTCTAAGTTTACTGCTTTATAGCCACATAAAACAATTTTCCAGGCTTATGGTCAGCTTACTCTCAAGGGAAAAACAGAAAATCTCCGTTGAGCATACTCAGTTCATTTTTCAAAAATTCACTAATAATTAAGTTGCTGAACTTGTCCTGGAAAGAGTGGAAGAACAGAGAAAGTCAAGGAGGCCTACATTCTATGGAGTGCTCACTGTGTGGGAGGAAACATCAAGAATGGGAAAAGGGGCCCAGCAACATTGTTTGCTTATTTTTGTTTACTTGTTTTCATCCATTCATCTTTAATTTTGGATTTTATAAATAAATTAGTTAGCATCATGTGACTACTTTATTAATTCAGCCATCTTTGAGAAGAAACAAGAAAACTTGGGCCACACATTGCTTCTACAGGCTAACTTCATCTCTAGTTTGTTCTCTATTTTGGGAAACCACTGACTCAGTGATATTCTTTCTCAGTTTTACTCACTCTTTGCTGCAGATAACTGGCATGGCTGTGTTGGAGTTTTTTCCTGCGCTATCTTCTTCCAACTTTAGAAAGACTCTGCCATAACAGAATGCCCTGAAAAGTGTTCCCTTTTCCCGTGCTAGTCCTATTGAGTACTGGTACTTTGACCAAACACATTCAAATTTATGACATAAAGATGATATTAGTTCCTAAATTCAATACTTTCACTTTATTTTTATATTCTTTTATTTTAATTGGACTCTGTTGAGGTGGAGATATATAAATGTTTGCATTCAAATACCATCTGACTTGGAAATTTCTTTCTTTTTTTTTTGTGAGAAAATAGGATTTATTAAGAAGACAGAAAAACTCCCAAACAGGAGGGGACCCAAAAGAGGGTTGCCTTTATTTTATTAAAATTAAACAACAACAACAACAACACTTAACAGCTTTAAGGGTACAAATGACTTTTGGTTACATGGCTACTTTGCATAGTGTAAAGAAGTCTGGACTTTAAGAATACCCTTCACCCTCATTAATGCGCATTGTATCCGGTAGGTATATATTTTTTTAAATTTCTCCCCCTCCCATTCTCCCCATTCTGAGTCTCCAGTGTCCTATATGACATTCTATATGTCTTTGCAGATCCTTAATTTAACTCCCACTTACAAGTGGGAACATGAAGCACTTGGTTTTCTATTCTTGCTTTACTTCACTTAGGATAATGGTCTTAAATTCCATCCAAGTTGCTGCAAATGACATAATTTTGTTTTTTCTTATGACTGAGTGGTATTCCATGGTATGTGTATATGTATATACCACATTTTCATGATCCACTAATCAGGTGAGGAGCATTTAGTTTGATTCCACATCTGTGCAATTGTGAATTGTGTTACTATATAAATGAGAGTGCAGGTGTCTTTTTTGTATGATGACCTTTCTTCCTTTGGGTAGATACCAAGTGGTGGGATTAATGGATCAAATGATAGTTCTATTTTTGGTTTTTTGAGAAATCTCCATACTGATTTCCACGGATGTTTTACTAATTTACACTCTCACCAACAATGTATAAGTGTTCCCTTTCAATAGCATCTGTGCCAACATCTATTGTTGTTTGATTTTTTAAAAATAATGGTCATTCTGATTGGTAAAAGGTAGCATCTCATTGAGGTTTTAATGTGCATTTCTCTGAGGATTAGTGATGTTGAACCTTTTTCATGTGTTTGCTGGTCATTTGTGTATCTCTGAAACTTTATTAATTTAGTTTGAAATTATAAGTGCAAATGCACTTACAGTGACAATGACCTGAGTTCTCAAATTTAAAAAAAAATGATGATTTTTCTCTGTATTATTTGGAAACCTATATCTTTTAAAAGGACACAGTTTTGTCCAAGTGTTCTAATTTCTATATTTAATTTTATTATAATTTATTATACAGTTTTTACTTCTATTTTTTTCTGATATGTTGTAGGTCATTTGTGTTTCACTTAAATTTTTGTATCTTAAAGTGAAGGTTGACCATCATTGTCATTTAGATTCCCACTTTTTAATAAATTCTAACGTCAGTCAACTGGCCTGTGTGATTCATAGGCATGGAAGCTTACCAGGGGTGTTACTGAAGAACCGATATTTCTTGGATACCACTAATTTCCCTTACTACCTAAGTTATTATGCTCTGTCATGTTCAAATATTTCTTTCCTTAGAAAAAAATAAAAATAAGTTGAAGAAAATATGCATTTTACTCTTGTTAGGTTTTGCTTTCTCCTAGATTCATACTAAAAGTTGAGGAAATATTAAGAAAAGTATAAATTTTTAGTTTCTCAGCATGGAGCATTGACAGAGCAAAGTAGTCAGTTACATAGAATTGAGGCCATTCTTTAGTTTCATTCTGTGGCTGGGTGATGTACAAATCTAATTCTCTGAATTTCATAATGAGTCTTCATTTGTAGGTTTGTAATTTTGCTATCATTTATGAACTATTTTCAGGGTAGTTATGACTATTACAGTTAATTGAATCAATCCAGTGTTGTTCTTAATTTATAAGTCCCAGATGCAATTATTCAAAGATATATACTGCAGACAGTGTATATCCAATGCAAAGTCTATTCTGTTCAATAATCTGTCACTAATTTAAGCATTTCTCAAAGCGACCCCATTCTTCTTTAACTTTGGTGCTTCATCTCTTAACCTATTGCTATTAAAATTATGATACTATAAACAAAGGTTATGATTTGTCTTCTCTCAGAACCCAAAACAGTAGATCAATTCCATTGGGGAAAATGGAGAATCTTTGGAACTGTTGTTGTTATCTAACTCAAAAACCTATTATTTTTATTTGTAGTGAGGTATGATTGGAGCATACATGATTCATACAATTTTATTATGCCTGCTATTTGCAATTATCAAGGTCAATAACCATGGATCCTTATTTTAAAGGAAACTAGCATACTGTGGGAGTTTCATGTTATATCTTGTTTTGTACTTATCTGTGGTTTAAGGGCCATGCACAAATTTTAGAGGGGTTGATACACTATTTTAGGAGATAGAGTGATTACTATCAAATTTAGAATTAAAAGTGTCATCACAGAGAAGATGACCGTGGTTTGATTTGAGGAAATCACCAGTTTGGGATTCCATAAGACAAATTAAGTATAAAACATCAAATGGTGGTGAAAAATTTGATTACTCATGGAAAGGACCCAATAGAGGAGACCAAAATGAAGACTCAAGGTAGTAGAGTTCTGGAGGATAAAGAGCTGGGATAAAAAGAAGTAAAAATTTTAAACTTGAAGGAAAGTATACTATTATATATTTTTAAACATTGGGAGAAAGAAAGGCATACAGATACAGGGAAAGTGCCATATTAAGATAGAGATGGTGGAAGATAATAGGTGAATGTTTGTTCCAACAGTGTAGTGATGTGATTGATGAAAAGATAATATAAAGTTTATAAATTCTTGTTTAATGGTAAAAATACAGAAATACTCAGTTAACGTGGAAATAGAGAGTCTAAAACCATTTTGCCATTTTTAGCAATTTTTTTTGTTAGAAATACCTAAAACCCTTAAATGTTAGTCTGCATGTCTGCTTGTCTGCCCATTGGTGATTATCATGTAAACTTCCTGAGTGTTTCAATGATATTCAGTGAGTTAATAGACAAATCTACCAGTAGGTGCACATTTTAGGCATGTCTGGGAATTATACCTACAGCAGAAGAAAATACCAAATACTCACTAACATGCTAAAACCCTGACAAGTGCAAGGTATTGGTTTAGGAAATTTGTATCACCTGATTATACAATACATCTATACATATTGTTATCTCCATTTTATGATTAAGAAAATAGAGTCACAAATTTTAAATATATCGTCTCAGTACAGTGTGGTGAATTATGTTTTGTTGAACAGCAGAGCCAAAGACCTAATTGAGGATAGATAGAAGTAGACTCAGTAAAATTGGCTGTGAAATTCTTCACACTAATATTTGGCTGCCTTAGAACAAGAGTAAAAATATATATGTAATGCAGACTACTCAGGATTTGACTATCATAAAGCAATATGAATACATGATATGGGCATTCAATGAGTATCATGATTCTGAGTGCAGTAACTCACCAAAACCATGCAGGCAGTCAAGAGAATTTTGAAATGAATCATATGCCTTGTAGAGGTAAGGAGGGGCTGAAAATCTAGAGTCAACAAGGAGGAATAGAATATGGCACAGTGAATAAGTAGAAAAATCATAAAGAAGAAGGGCATTGATCCAAGTAGGAAGATGCATAGCTTAGAACTTGGAGGTAGAGATCTTTTAAATAATGCATGGCCAACAAAGTGAAATGAATTTAAGTTTTCTAACTCAGAAAGTTAAGAATCTGTGACTGACACTTTCATGATCATTTACATGGATATGAAGTTATCACCAGTGGTCATAGAGGAGCTGGTGGGCTGGAAGCTTATGCATACATGGACAAATTACAGGAATTCAGAAGATGTTGAGACTAAGAAGAGAGTAGCTTATAGGCATAGTGAGAACTAACCACATATTGTAATTGTGTGATTCAAAAATTAATGCTGTCTTGGGCTAGGGCTCAGGTTTTGGGTAGTGGTGTTTCAGTTGGATTTGGACCTCTAGAAATGGATATCTATGAGCTTGGCACAATCCTTGCAATCAAATCCATTGAGTCTATATTAATAAGTTGTATAAACTTTAAATAAGAAAACACACCGAGAAATGGTAGAACATCAAAGATCAGTTGAGTTCTGGCAAATTACTACCAGACCCCTCAGATTCTTACAATAATTATATCAGATTGTGGATACCCACAAGATAGAATACATATGCTCCCACCCTTACACACATTGTAATCCTTCTAGGGCCATGAATATCAGTAAGAACAGTGATGAGAATTAAATAGGCTGGTACATTTTGCTTATCTTGGATGCCCAAGTGGAAGAAATGGCTTTTATTCAGTGGGTCACAAGAAAAATTCTCAGCCCATGAATAAAATAGCTTGGTTCTTTTCTTCCACCTCCCCAAGTATGAAAACCAGTTTGCACTTATGAACAGGAGGGAAGTCGGAGCAGTGTTTGAAAGACAGGCTAAAGCATTGGTCTTGAAAGTCACAATAGCAGCACCAGCTGAAGGAAAAGCCTGGGTAGGGCAGGGAGGAATAAGCTGGAGTTTCTAAGGTTGAGATTTCAGTGAGAAATCACAGTTAGGTAAGGATTTGCATTAAGGGGGTTTATTTTCATTAACTCACTGAATGAACCAAGAGGTTGATAGGTAAGATTGCCCATCTGTTAGTGATGGTTTTGGAAAAGCAGAGTGTACAGAATGATAAAGAACTTAGTTTACTGGAGCAATTTGGTCTAGAGATTTAAATAGAATAAACTTTACTTTTGTTCCCTGTAGCTTCTTTTCCAGAGACTTAATGTGCTGCTGCTGACATAGTTGGGTTCATGGAACAAAAAATAGAGCTACTTGGTGGCATAGGCTGGTGCACCTCTGACTCCAGAAGTTGGTAATGACATTGAAATAATGAAGGTGGGCTGAGAAGTTGGGATTTTTATACATTTATCTGGTTTGTAATATATCCACACTCAGTTTTTCTTATAGCATTCAGAAGTTAATGTTACATATTCACTTTATTTTTCTTATACAATGAGAGTCATGTGCATAAAAGAAGTACTGGCAATACATCTACAGAAATGTTATTATATTTCTGTGGACCCCAGAGAAATGCCCACAACTACACCCGTATCAATTTCTGAATTCCCAGACTGTAGCACAGTGCTTGACATATAATAGATTTGAAATATTTGATTGAAAGAATGAATAAATTGAGTTAGAATTCAGTCTTGTATAGTTGGGGCTGTTTTTCATTTCCAAATCCTTTTATACCAGAAGTTCCTATTGAGTTTTGGAGGTGGAACATAAATGTCACCTTTCATGTGGTTTAGCCACATAGACGTGAATACCATCTTACTCTGTTACTTTAACTGAACTCTAAGGTAATTGGACATGGTCCCCTTGATTAACTGATTGACAGGTAGTCTGTAAATGACTGACTGCATTGGTTTGACCACACGGAAGCTGGTCTGGCTCTTGTACCTCATTCTGCAGACCATCAAGATAATGAGACTCTCAGAATTGCAATTCTTCTGAAATAGACTACTAGAAAAGGGAAATTAAAATTATTTATAAGAAAGCTTGGGAGAAAAAAAATTCACTACAATTCTTGACAGCAGTGATAGGAGACTCATTTAGAAAATCAAGTGCACTAATCAATTTATAGTTTCCCTGGTAGAAAAGAACCAAACTATCTTATTCATGGACTAAGCATTTTTCTCTAATTTTTAAAAATTGTGAGCAGATGACAAATTACTGCATGAGTAACACGATATGAGGACTGAGCATGCATGTTTATATTTCATTGTTTTAATCTAATCTAATACAACACACACCAAAGTCCCTCATACACACACTTAATGGCATGCATAATCATGATTGTGCTGCATAATAATTAGGCATTAGTGATAAGCAGTTCCCATAAATTACTGTAATTAGTATTACTCTTATACCACCACAGCAATTTTTTTAGGTTTTCCCTTCTAATTTTGTTAATTCTTTAGTATCAATCATCAACACAAATGTCAGCAGTCTCCCTAATGCCATGTGTGACTTAATTATCATTATTCTTTGCCCAGAGTAAGGTCTCAATCAGTGTTTGCTGTATTAGATTGAATAAAATCATCACACAGCAGCTAACATTTGCTATGTTGCAAGGCAGACAAATTGGATTTCTCTTCAGAGTTGGGAGTTTCTATGTTCATTTCCCAGGGTTAATGCTACCTTCTCTACCCCCTTACTTCTTTTTTTAACAGAACTGTGAATTTCAGATCTTGATGACACAAAGGTCAGGAAATTCTTGACTGGAGCATAAAGTGGTGGTCATTGATCACTGTCCAATTTTATAGCCCACAGATTGGAGAACTGGGTCAAAGACACAGCAATACACAAAGGGAAGGGAACAACACAAATGTATCCTTGGTACCAGTATCTTTCTATGTTGGGTTAAGGAATAAGCTAAGACATTAATTTAGTTCACCAAAAACAAGGTTTACAGAGACATGTCATGACCGTTGACAGTTTGGACACTCTACGTCACCATCTGAACCAGCCATCAGAGATTCTTAATGCAGGGTAAGAACCATTTCTCTATTGGTGTCGTATAGGCCTTTAATGACCATGGAGTCAAGGAAGCTTGTGGTTCTTTATTCCATCTTTTGAGACAGTAGCAAAGCATCTTCAAATCTCTCTACCCATTTCTTTCACTTATAAAGACACTTGTGATTATATTTGGATCATTCAAGTAATTCAGGATAATCTCCCCATCTTAAGGTCTTTAAATACATCTGCAAAGTTCTTCTTACTAATTAAGGTAATGCATGTACAGGTCTGAGGATTAGGATGTGGACATTTTGCGGGGGGGCATGTTATTCAGCATGCCCATAGCAATTGATAGCCCACGTGACCTATGAGTGCTGAACTGCCTATTAATTTTCCATGATTTTACAACTGTGCTAGAACACTCTCTCTCTTCTCTTCTCTTGAGATGCCTGTTGCTTCCCTAGACTCCTTATGGCTCTTTCCCCATTAGGGTTCATGTTATAATGGAAATCATTCCCATGCATTCTAACCAAAGCAGGAATAGATTCACGATCACTGAGTTTCATGAAGCCACTGTCTTTGCCAAGTTTACACCCCATGGATTAGACATCCTGACTGATTCTTATGGTGATTCTCATGGACAATCCAGGCTTAAGAAGCATAAGGACAATAACAGCAGTAAACATTTCTATAGAGATGACTATGTATTAGGAACTGTTTAAAATGCTTTACACGTATTAACTCATTTAATATTCACAATGCTCCTATGAGAAAAATGTTATTATTATTATCATCTTGCAGCTGAGGAAACTGAGGCCCAGAGAGCTTAAGTAAATGACCAAGGTTCACCCCTAGTAGATAGAAGAGCTGGTATTTATTTATTTATTAAAAACAATTTTGTTTTCTAAAAAAATTTTAACCCTTTGTGACTAGATAAACAATGGGACTCACCGAAGGTGGTGTTTCATACTGGACAAGACTGGGGCGAGGGAGACGTCCGTTTGATGTGGCTTGTCATGGGTGACAAGATTAAGAGCGAGTATCAGAGAAGACAGTCAAACACCTTATCTCTCTTCACAGAGAGACCAGGGCTGGAAAAGAGAAGAGTGAGAAAGAGAGAGAGAGAGTGGCACATCTCAGTGGGACCTCCAAAAATGTTAGAGTCACACTCTCCCAGCAGGGCCTTCGGAATGTTAGATCAAGCCTGCTGGAGGTGTGAGGTCTGGTGTGCAATCTGATGCCGCATGAAAGATGCAAAGAATTGCACGGAAGTTAGATTGGAGAATACAGTTTTTTAAGAAAGTAAAGAACAGAGAGAGAGAAGAGGTGATTCACCTCCCCAAGGTAAGGGAAGGGGCCAAAGCTTAAGAAAACATGCCCTGGCCATAAAAGTTCAAAGAGAGAGGACGGGGCAAGATGGCGACGGCATAGGTGAACTGGTGAGATTCTCTGAACGTGAGTTCCCAAAAAGGCTATCACTTCGCTACCCCCATCCCCCAGCCCACCACCAACCGCGCTGGGGTCAGGCCCGGGAACTTCAGTCCCACGCAAGGCCAGATATTGCGCCCCTCCCCCCACTGCTGCCGTTCTACTCGTGTGTGGAAGTCTCTGGTCCCAGCCCCCTCCAGATCCCTCCCCGGCTGCATTGTCTCCAGCCCGGGCACCCGGCATCAAGTCGCCGGTCACACAGGGAGGCTCTGGGCACCCACCCCTCAGAGACGCTGGTTCCATTTCTGGCTGAAGTCCTCTGTAGGGTCCCAGCGCCACTCTCGCTGTTTAGAGCCTGCCCTTTGGAACTTTGGAGCTCTGGAACTCCGGGTCCACCCTGGCTGAGGCACTCACCGTGAGACCCCATATCAGAGGACCCAGACAAGCGGAGAAAAACAGACCTGCTTAAACTGCCTTGCCATTCTCCAGGCAGAGACTTCCATTGCCCTGCCCACCTATCAACAAATTTTACCTCATTTCCTAAGGCCAGGTATTGCAGTGTGCGGGGAAGTTTTGGGTCCCTGCTCCCTCCAGCTCTCTCCCTGGCCCGGCACTCGGCACCGCAGGTCGCACAGGGAGGCTCTGAGCGCCCGCCCCTCAGAGACACTGGTTCCATTACTGGCTGAATACTCTGTAGGGTCCCAGCGCCACTCTCGTCATTTACAGCCTGCCTTTTGGAACTTTGGAGCTCTGGAACTCCGGGTCCACCCTGGCTGAGGCACTCAGCGTGAGACCCCAAGACAGAGGGCCCAGACAAGCGGAGAAAAACAGATCTGCTTAAACTGCTTTGCCATTCTCCAGGCAGAGACTTCCATTGCCCTGCCCACCTATCAACAAACTTTACCTCATTTCCTAAGGCCAGGTATTACAGCATGCGGGGAAGTTTTGGGTCCCTGCTCCCTCCAGCTCTCTTCCCAGCCCGGCACCCGGCACCGCAGGTCGCACAGGGAGTCTCTGAGCGCCCGCCCCTCAGAGACACCAGTTCCATTACTGGCTGAATACTCTGTAGGGTCCCAGTGCCACTCTCGTCATTTACAGCCTGCCTTTTGGAACTTTGGAGCTCTGGAACTCCGGGTCCACCCTGGTTGAGGCACTCAGCGTGAGACCGCAAACCAGAGGACCCAGACAAGCGGAGAAAAACAGATCTGCTTAAACTGCCATGCCATTCTCCAGGCAGAGACTTCCATTGCCCCGCCCACCTAGCAACAAACTTTACCTCAGCTCCTAAGGCAACAGTGTGAAACAGGAGACAAAGCCCCACCCCTATGCTGCAACGAAAAACAAAAGGGAGAGGCTGGAACCGGAGATCACAGAAGTGACTCTAGTATGATCGCTTATTTTGACCTATGATTTTATCATTGAAACTGTTGGTCTAGATTACGTTTGGTGTTTACCTTCTGACTTATACTGTTTCTTGATTTCTTTGGCCTGTCTCTGTTTAGCTATCAGTATTCTTTAGGGAATCTTTCTTACCTGTCTTTTTTCACTTCTTCCCAGCCCTGTGTCTCTCTCTCACCTGATAGTTGGTATGTATATCTGTTTTCCCTCTTGCACTTCTCTCTTTCACTTATTTTGACTTATGATTTTATCATTGTAACTGTTAGTTTAGATCACGTCTTTTGTTGACCTTCTGACCTACACTGTTTCTCGATTTTATTGACCTGTGTCTGTGTAGCTATCAGTACTCCTTAGGGAATCTTTCTTACGTGTCTTTCTTCACTTCTTCCCGATCCTGTGACTGTTTTTCACCTGATAGCTGGTATGTATATCTGTTATCCCTCTCGCACTTCTCTCTTTCGCTCATTTTGACTTATGATTTTATCATTGTAACTGTTGGTTTAGATCACGTTGGTTGTTTACCTTCTGATTTACACTGTTTCTCGATTTTATTTCCCTGTCTCTGTGTTGCTTCAGTACTCTTTAGTACTATGTAGCTATCAGTACTCTTTCTTACGTGTCTTTCTTCACCTCTTCCCAGCCCTGTGTCTCGTTCTCACCTGATAGATGGTATGTATATCTGTTTTCCCTCTCGCGCTTCTCTCTTTCTAACTCCCTATTGACCCCCCCTTCCTCCATTATTTTCCTCTTCTATATGCCCCCTTTTTAAATCTAGGGACCAAGACTGCAAACTGCTGAATAGACAGACTGTAAAGCAGAGGGAAAAGTGAACAAAACCAGAAGACCCTCATAAGGAAGAACAGGTCATTGCAGAAGAGAAATAAAAGCAACCCCACCTTCCCTCAAAAACAGAATTGAAGAGGGGGAGGGAAAGGGGTAAAGGGAGAAAAATCTACAGAAATGAAGAAAAACCAAAAGAAGAGTATGGGTCTCTCCCAGACGCCTGGGAGAGCAGACACTGAGAAAATTGACTTTGGAATACAAACAATGAAAAGTCCCCAGAATGAAGGGTCTCAAAATGCAAATGTAGATATCAAAACAATAATGGAGAGACTAAAAAGAATTGAGGAGACACAAGAAGAAACTAGGAAGGAGCTGATATCTGAGATAACAGTAATAAAGAATACTGTGAATGAAATAAATAACAAATTGATAAGCATGGAAAGCAGAATTACCCAAGCAGAAGAAAGAATCTCAGAGCTTGAGGACCAAAATATAGAAATAACCCAAACTCTTAAAAACACAGAAAATAAGCTAAAAAAGACAGAACAAAACCTTTCAAGAGATGAGTGACTACCTCAAGAGGCCTAACCCTAAGAATAA